>NW_024609884.1:20428705-20680434 GCF_016920785.2 Ixodes scapularis | reverse complement strand
GGAATGTTCGTTTACTGGTTGACACAATTAAAAGAAAAGGAATCAACTCGGAACTAATAAGAGACACACACACAGAACACATTGGAACCAAGAGGATACATGGAGTTGCTTTCACTGAAGTGAGAGGTTCTCGCATTTCGCTTTCCTTTTTTCAATTTGATGAGACTCCCTTTCTTAGTTTTATTTTGTCCGAATCACAATAAAAAAAAAAAAAAAAAAACCTATTCGCCGTGGTAGACGTTGTCGTGCGATAAAGCGCTGGATATTCTATTTTCCTCGGTCAGCTTTTTGTACGAAATACAGAACAGCACACCACCATCCGAAAACATCGGCACCTCAGCTCCAAAAGTGTTTGTTGACACGACTACGCGTGCCACATGCGGTTTCAAGCTTTGGTAAAATGTCATACTACAAATGTCACTTCACCAAATAAACACAACGCGTGAAAGAGGCTTTGCCGCGCGTTACCCCAACAGCGCATGAAGCGAGCTGACGAGCCGAGGGGTCCAAGAACTGCGCTGTCTGCCAGTCCGTCCTACCCGTGACGTCACAAACGATGATGATGATAGCTAGAGAAGTGCCCTGTAGTTCGCGCACGCCACCAATTCCCAAAACATCCATCGTATCTTCGAGATCCTAGTGACTCTGCGCGTAACAACGGCGGGAGCTGAGCGCTTGTTATTTTCAATACGCCCGTTAAAACATACCTGATAGCGTGCACTTCGAATGAGCGACTGCTCGGTCTTTGAAGTTCAAGCGGAGGATATCCTGGATTTTCTTTATCACGAACGCAAGCGGCTGCATCTTAATGTGTAGGCGCTTGGCATATATGAGATGATCCAGGGAGCCTGTACATTGCTTTCTGAAATAACTAGTGACAGTTACTTTTTATTCGTGGTAATTTCTAGTCGAAAGCACGTAATTCTGATCAGTACTCAAGGTGTGCGTGAGCGCAGCGCCACCCGTTGCTTACAATGCAGTTGTTTTTACAAATCATTTAACACATCACTGACATCTTTTTTAGGGCTAGGCGTCGATTAAAAATTTTAACCTGATTAATTGCCATCCTTTAATCGATCAATTAATTGGTTAATCGGTCTCGTTTATTTCTATGATAATAATATGGTTTAAAAGTAAAAATTACATAGATTTTTATATTTTTTTTATTTTGCTGAATATGTGTTAACGGCGAAATAATTTCATTTATGAATCAACTTTGATATACAGTTGAAAACAGTTCAAAAACACTCACTCTCACAGATTATTACTTCAGCTCTCTTAGGCCAAGAGGTTCGCTGATATTCTCCGGCAAAAGCGACCTCCTTTGATTGTTCACAGTAGTCTCTACTGCGCTAAACGGACACTCGCACGGCGTTGAGGTCGCTGGGGCACGTGTGACCTTCTGCACTTGTCTGGAATAACAAATCTCGCTCTTGCAGTTTACTTTAAGTTAATATTTCACCTAAAAAAAGATTAAAGTTTTCACTTTATATATGTGTTCTCGTCTGTGTACGCACGGTAAAGCGTTTAATCGGTATTTTATTTTGGTTCGTCGAAATTTTACCGATTAAAGCATTAATCTATTAATCGGTTGGTTAATCGATCAATTGTCCAGCTCAATCTTTTTATATTATAACCATGTGTTCGTTTTATTATGTTCGCTTTGGTTTGACTGAATTGTGTATTTTAGTGTGGATAATTTGTTATACTTGGCACTTGGCCTTGAAATTGCCTTCCTTCAACCCACAAATGTTTAAAAATATTTGTTCTCCATATATCTGAGATCAAGTTCCGCATCACATCAAATAAACATGCATGAAGAAATATTGCTTATTTAGGGGGGGGGGGGGGGGGGGGGGGTTCGAGGCATAAGAACAGGAGCCCCCCCTTGCCTACATAGTAATTGCTCTACCTTCCCGGGGTACAACTGTATGGGTATTCTGCTGACAAGACAGTTGGATAAAGTTCTCTCTGCATTGCTATACTCCGTTTTTCCTTACGATAATTACTGTAGGAGCATGCACCTCCGCCAATTCGACATGTCCCGTAACGGGACACGTCGGTCACGTGACACTCGCACGGAATTAGATAGCGAGTTTTAGTAGACCGTGCTTCCCCCTCCGCTAAGCCCCTGCGCTACCCGGAACACTACAGCCAAGGCCATGGGCGCGCAGGCGCAGTGGCGGTTTCTTCGTAGCGGAGGGTTAGCGGAGGGGTAAACACGGCCTACTAAAACTCCTTAATGACTTCAATGACCCGTACCGTACTCTGCGGTCCGTCGCAAGGTCAAAAGGAGAAACGGGAGACGCTACGGAAGCTTCTGCCCCGACCGATGGTGGCCATTACGAGGACGGAACAATAGCAGGTCGTGTCTCAAACACAACGTCAAAGGAGTAAAAGCTAGGTAGCTTCATTGGACCGACGTTGCGTCGCCGCGCAAGAGATGGCTCATGTGCAGCAACGGGTAAACATTCCCCGATGCTGCACATTGGGCAATGTTTACACAGCGCTGCAAAAAATATCGTGCAAACTAAAAAAATAGAAACACTCTCTAGAGAGGCTTCATCACCTTCCTTGAACACTACCGCAGTTCGGGCGGTAGCGTGCGCCACCTAGCGTGCAAAAGATCGACTAGGCTACACTTTGCTTGGCTAAAGAGCGCGACGCCCTTACAGTTCTCATAATGCCCTGGAGCGCTCACTGGTGGCGCTGGCGCTTCCAGAAAGGTCAATTGTCAAGCTATCACAATAGCTTGAGACTGATTCCATCTGCCCCGTTCCTGTCCAATCCTGAAAATCGTGTATGCAGTTGTAAATAAATCGATAAAATGTTGCTGCCTCTATTGGCGGTTTCTAAAATGCTCAAAAATCGTAGACAAAAAAAAAAAGAAAAAAAAAAGACGTTTACGATCCCATGTAACGCCGAATTAGAGCGCAGCTCTTGAGGAGGAGGAGGGGAAGGTACGGAGGTGAGGGTATGCCCCTACCCCTTAGCCATACTCTCCTCTCCTGCTCCCCTCCCATTTAGCGGGAAATTTTCGCTAAATTTCCAGCTAAATTCATCAAAAAGAATTCCCCGCTAAAATTAGCGAGGATTTTTTTTTTTTTCGCTAAATTTAGCGGAGAATTGTTTCTGCTGAATTTAGCGGGGAAATGTTTTCGCTAAATTTAGTGGTGAAATTTTCCCGCTAAAGTTTGCGGATAATGTTTTTTTCTGCTAACTTTAGCGGGGAATTTTAAAGGGACACTGACAGGGTATTTATGCTCGCCGAGGTTTTTAGTTGTACGTGACATATGAGAGCTCAACTACCCAGAACAGAATTTGCGGCTCGATATTCGGTTTCTTTCCGCCCGAAAACCGCCGATCAAGAACTGGCCGGTTCGAGTCTCGCTCACTCTCTTTTCCGCGGTCACGGGCCGTTTTCTAAGGTATCGACGCGACCACCAAATTTAATCAAAGTCGTGGGTCACTGAAGGCACACACTCAATATTAAAAATAGAAAAAAATATGAAACCCATTTTTTTTTTTGTGGCTTCTAAAAAGCTGCAAATACGTTGAATGAAAAAAAAGTTTCACAGACAACCGGAAGCATTCTGTGCGTGCGTCGTTTCGCGTATCGTGGGGCTCGCAGGGACGCGATGGCAGCGGACGACGGGCGTCGGACCCCTATTTCGGAACTGTCGTTCGCGGTACCGGAGAATTTTGTCTGCCTTTAAAAGAGAAATTTGGGACTGATCAAAAGAATTGGTCTTCATCCCGTACGACACGCCCGACCACCAACCCGATTTGCACGAAGACGTCGCCGAGCCGTCGCTCCCTTCTCGTGGCTGAAGAGATCGCTCGCGCAAACGTCAAGCACGACGTGTCTACTTCGAGTTGAATATGCACGCGTACGATTTCTTTACAAGGTGAGAATGTCGCCAATGCGGGGTGCATCCCGATTTCGACCCGGGAGTGATTTTGCTAAAAAAAGATCGGTAGCAAACTTTCCAACTTACAGTTTATCAGCTGAATTATTACTAAGGAAAGAGATCCCCCAGTTTCGGTATACCCCAGTAGCTTAAAATAAAGAAAAAAAAAACAAAACAAAAAAACCCCAGTAGCTTAGTGGGAAAGACGTCCGCTTTACACGCCGTAATATCGGGTTCGATCCCCCGTGATATCTTTTTTTTTTTTTCATATGTTTTTTGATGTCTACATTTCTTTTCTTTTTTTACAATTATCACTGAAGAAACAAAAACAAAATAAGAAACAAATGTTGTGGACGACACGTCGCTGAATTAAATGGTATGGGATTTCCTTTTTGACACCTGCGAACTCAATGTAATCACTTTCCACAAAATGCAAGGACCATATAAATCAGGTAGCGTCCGCTTTCCGAGGTGCCCGTAAATGGTCTACAGGAATTGCAGCCAGCCATTGGTCCTGATCCCGTTGATCTTTCGGAAACTCTTTCGCACAATGCCACTTCTGTTTCGGACGCAGGCCATGTGAGCCAGCTCTTCACGCAACATCTTGGGTGTATTCTTTTCGGAGCCGATCAGAATTCACCACGGGCACTCACTACTCATCTCCAGCTCCTCAATATACAAAACAACTCATCTTGGAGTACAGAACAACGAGCGGAACATACATAACTGCAAAAGAATCCCACGGCGAACAGTTCCCGTACGCCGCATGTCGTCTGCTACCGGGAAGGAGAAAAAAAAAAAAAAAAAAAACACACACACGGACGGGTGTAGCCACGTGACTTCCGCCACTCGCTCTCTTCTCTCCACTTCTCCGACCTCCGTCGGGTTTCGGTTTCGGTTTCGAGCAGTTGCGTCTTTTGGCTTTATTAAAAAAATACGCTACTCTGTTGGAAAATATTATTTGGGTAGTCCTCCGACATCATAATGAAGCGCCTGGCAAAAAATGAAAAAACAATTTTGGGGGGTGTCAGTGTCCCTTTAACGCTAAAATTAGCGGGGAAATTTACCCATAATTCAAAAAGCAGTGACATCACGTCACTCGTGACCCTCGTGACGTCACGTGTGACGTCATTATGGGAAGCGTCCCATAATGCAACGCGCGGTTACGCCGACTGGACGCCACTCAAGCCGGAAACGGGCGCCCAAGCGCTGCGCTCTCAAAAAATGCCAGCAGCTTAATGTGACGACAGAAAGAAGCGGCTAAGCTGTAAGCCAGGGGTCTCAAACTTATTTGAGTATGGGGGCCGGACAGCCTACCCCCAAAATGTCGAGGGCCAACATAGAGCGGGGTAGAAAAAAGGGTTAATAAAAGGACGAATAAAAGAAACGATAATGTTTTACGTCGCAAAGATATAAGCCAAGTTTTTCAGCCACACCCAGAGATTTTCTGAAGAAGGGATTTCTTGCCATTTGCGTTTTGTAAAATAGCCGTTTTGCTAGTGCCGTCTTTAGCTTTTATTTTTTCATACAAGTACTTCGGGTTTGCATCTAGTGTGATTACGAGATTTAAAATACCACCATCCAGCGCACGGCTGGAATTTTTCCATAGAGCTAGGAAGCACAATCGTTACTATGTCACTCAATTCATTCGGGAAGTATCAGAGTTCAATATGTCCCGAAATAAATTATTGTCATATATATATACGGTAGGCTTTGCTTTTCTGGCGATTTTTCTGGCGGAAATACCAGTAAATGCTCGTGTCTTAACGGTATGTTAGTCGAAACATTCCTTGATCTGAAAGGGAAGAGATTAGTGCCAAAATGTTAAAACGTCATAAGAGCAGAGCAACTTCTGCATAGTGGAAATGAATGGATGACCAGAGGTAATTATTTATGGAGCATGCAGCGCTCGAGGCATAGGAATAGGAGCTCGCAACCACGGGGCACTTCCGGGCCGCGTCCCAAAGAGTCGTGGGCCGCGTGTTTGAGACCCTGCTCTAAGAAACAAAGTTCGCCACTGCAATGGGAACACGGCACAGATTGCCCTCATCGAGTGAATTTGGTCTTTCTGGATATTTGGACAGCGATAAGTGACTCATCTCAAAATGAGATACTTAACCCGTGCGGTATGACTACTAACCTGGGGTCTTCAGCGTGAGCCACGAAGCAGTGATTACACGAGCGCAGCTAAACTGCATTGTAAATGATGTTGCGAATTATTTAAAGCGGCTATCCACGGCGCCACACGCTTACCTCGGCGCGGTGTGTGTATAGTTATTCTACAGTACTATCAGTGTTGTAAGCGTTACCGAAAAAAAAAAAAAACGAGATCCGTTATTTGTTACTTGCAAAATAAAGTCACGCGTTACCGACCTACGTTACCTCAAAATAAAATGAACGTGTTATCGTTACCGTTATCAAGTGACGCACGTTACGTTTGCGTTACTTTTTTAAATTATGAAATCACTCGTTTTGCTCTTTGATGTTACAGGTATGCATAAGCGCCATATCTCAAGGAACATTATCTACGTCCAGAAACTCAACATAACTACAGGGTGAAACAAGGAGACGGCAGGCTCTTTAAATCGACTGGAAAAATCGGTTTTTTAACCTATCGCGCTACGACTTTGTGCAGCGTTGCCCACAGATGGTGCATTTTTTTTTTTGTAAAATTTGCGAAGAGCTAACTTACCTGAGTAAAAAGTAAAGAAAGAAAAAGGCTTAGCTCCTATGGAAACTCAGCGACGCCACCGGTCTGCAAACAACGCGGCGCCGTTTCGCACGGGAGACAAGAGATGGCGCAACAAACGACGCCAACGAACGAGCAGACGACGCCGAGAGCAGGGTGATTTCAGATAAGATCGACCAAAGGATGGCTAGTCGACATTTTCAAATCAACTGATGTTTTTATATGTTATCGTCTAGTGTCTGGTATGAACGAATCCAAACTTAGTTTTGACTAGAAAAAATACTTGGGGACAGGAAAAATCGTAATGCATGAGGTGGTGGACAGTTGCATTAACGCGCACTGATGGAGGGGGCCCGTTTGAGAGTGAATAACTAAAGCGATAACATTAGGAGAACTCTAATACGTTTTAGGCGCAAACTATGGGTATAGCTTGCTTGTAATATAAAGTAATCATATTTGTTTAAAATTTATTTATTTTTCTAAAAATTGACAAACATGCCTGCTCGAACGACAAATGGCAAACTTTGGAGGTCTGTATCTCATGAAATAATTTAATCATTATGATATAATTTGCAGATATTATTCTACTAATATATAGCTAATATTTAAAAAATAACTAAGGTATCTGTGTGATACAATAGTTAGGATATATTTAGTCAAACATGGAAAAAAAATCAAACAAAGAAAAATTCCGATGTGAATAAAAAAAAAACACCACCCTCGATTTTTTTAAAATTTAGGTAACCTGTTATACTCTATTTCGGCATTCATTTCCATTAAAAACATGTTGCATCATTTTATTGAGAAAGAAGATACAACTCCCCAAAGTAGGGTCCTTTTTCAAAGCCTACACTTAGCAGTGTTTTATACAAGAACTGACTCAGAGTTCCAGTTTCATGAAACCAACACACATCTTTTATATATTTTTATTCAGATGAGGCCAATGATAACTAAAGAAATCGTTCACACACTTAAATTAAGGAGAAACTACTGTGTACAAAGAGGTATCATATTACGGACTAGTGATCCGAGAAAAGATCATGCAGCCATCGGCCACTAGGAACTTTGTTTACTTTATTCTCCTGCGACACTATATGCTATTCGCGACTCCAGCAAAACGGACGCCGCCAAGCGGGAAAACCGGGAACCAGTCGGTCCAGGTCGCTCCGCGCCCCGCCGCGTCTCTGATGGCTTTCGCGGACACGTGCTGTCGGCGCTGGGGCGTGCAATGTAATTTGACGAAGGTCCGAAAATTTCTTAAGTTTGCCTGAGTGTTCATTAGTGTGGTGAAGCCTCAGTAGATTGTTTCTTTCCATGACGTGTTTGAAAGCCCGTTTACTCCATAACACACGGTCGCGTGCTTTCAATTTTTTGGATGAGGAGGAATCACGGAAAAACGTTTTGATTTCTCGTCTGTCTCTAATCACATTCAAAGTGACGACTGCTTGGTAACTGATAAGTGGTTTCTTTATAAGAGTGTAGAACAGTGGACTGAGGTCGACAGACGAAGTGTTTCACTGGAGGGAACACCAATGTTGCAGTCAAGTGAATGGGAAAGTTCGATAGCTGCTTTCCTTGAGTTTGGTTGTGCTCGATTAGCTTCAAGTTAATTTGAGCCACTAACACCGGCCGGTGCATTGGCTGTTCATCTTCGCGGCTTTTCGCCGAAAAAGACCACATTGAAGGAGTTGGGCTAATTTCGCAATTTCTTGATTCAGAAAACCTGCTCGCTCCATATGATTAATGAGGGAAATTATTTGCTTTCAAAAGGAGGGGGACGTGTCTCGCAAAGTTAGAAGCTGTCACGTCATTAGGATCTATCGCGCATCCAATATTTATATTATAAGCCCTGTCGAAGCCAGCAGCAATATACGTCTACATTGCTCAGGTTGACCGGCCACAAAAAATACTCATTTTGTCCGTTCAGGATTCGAAGTCAAGTTCAATGCAGAGAGGTATGAGTGAATCTCCGATGAAGACTCTCCTCAGTTTGTCCGCATTTGTCTCCGTTCTACCCGCTAGAACCATTTGGCTAAGTTTAAGTATAATTTCTCTGTCTGTCAAATATACTTTTATTCAGCAGTTCACCTAATAGTTAGTCAACTAAGTTAATATTTCATCCCGAAGAATATACTAATATCGCTTTAGTGGGACCATAGTACGTAATATCATACATAATCCGCATATTCATCAAAATGACTTCTCGATTGCTACTAGAACCTGAATTGAAATACGAGTATCAGCTGCTTAGTGAAGCCCCAGCGAGTTGACATGCTCCTTGGCTCAAGAAGCGCTTGCTTAATTTGCGTAATTTTCCTGCAGCTTGTGTTCTTGACCGAGCATACGACTGGAGCTGTTTCTTGAAACGCGGACAGGCACAAAAGCTCAATTTCGCGGTCAGATAAGTCGCATGGCCGAGGCATGCGAGTTAGCTAAAAATTACTCTCGGTGGGACAATTTTGTAGCCCTCGCCGCTTTCCTTAGATGATCAAAACTAATTAGAGTCTATTACCGTTTCTTCGAAGCCCATAGTTTCGGTTTTGATCGAAGTCTCCGAAACGAAAGTTTGACATGAAAAGAACAAAAAACACCGACAAAACAAAACTATGCTCGGCAAGTTTATGCGCACCGGCTACACTTAACTGTCTCAGTTCAAATACCCATAAAATTGGGCATTCAACAAAAGAAAATGTGTTAAATTGAATGCGCCACCCATTCAGGCGGCCCGGCCGAGCCGACGCGACCTGGACTCAGCCGCCATGTTTGTTTGGGTGTGGCGCCCCCTATAGGTCGCTGGAGTCGCGAATTCCCTCTTCCGCTCTACCTTCATCTCTCTCTCTCTCTCTCTCATATATATCCCTGATATATATCCAGAACAAAAACATGTTCAAGCATTCCCTTTCTGCGTGGTAGTGTTCTGTGGCTAGCAAAAATCATTTCCTCGCTAAGCTCACGATTATGGCAAAATAGTTGCCGGAAACCGCAGACGACACTCGTCGCTAGTTCTGGCAAAACGGCCGATACAATCTTTTTTTCGCATTTCCCCGCTCGCTGTCAAGGACAAGGGGGTTCGCTTCAACCAGCAAAACATGGCCGCCGACGCCTGTTTACTGAGCAGTCATGCCTGTCGCCATCTCACTCGCTGGCGTCACGGGCGATAATATCAGGCACAAAGGGGCACACCAACCGGCAGCATTATCCCCAAATACTCGAGCCTCGCGTAAATACATAGAGTGTAAACGCTGTCGCCATGTTATCGTAGTAAGACCGCCCCCCCCCCCCCCCCCCTCCCCCAACGGGGGACTGCAGTACGCGACGGCGTACTAACACAACGGCGACGATATCGACATCGCGGGCTCCGAATTTTCCCATAGTTCTACTCAACGGGCATTTCTCGAAACGCTTGATATTGTGTACGCCCGCCTGGAAGGATTTCAGGCGCGTAGTTAAGACAATAAGGCGGTTCTCCGCGGCAAAAGAAAGCAATTTCACAAAAGCTTAAAAGCGGCGGCGACGCGTGTGCGGTGAACGCTTGTAGTTTTGGTGTAGACAGGGTGTGTGTGTTCTCGTTGTTGACACCAGCCGGCGATAAGGCACTGCAGGCGGTAGCTCAGTACAGCAAGGGCTAATCCGAGTGACCATCAACGTAACCCCACCGCCAACCCCTCGCGAACCGGTCGCCGACATGGCTCAGGCTGTGTCATGAACCACGTGGTAGAAGCTCGGGTGCTTTCATATCAGCGCGTGGAGGGACGACAGTGCGATTCCGGAAAGTCTTTTTCGAAGGCCGCTGACCACAATCTTTTGTCTGGAGACTTTCCCTCTTTCTTCCTTTGACGTGGATCAAGCTTTGCCGACAGCCTCAGTTGTGACCTCTCTTTTCAAATGTACGTATGCAGTGAGTGAGCTCCTCAGCCTCGGACTTGTCACTTGTGCACCCAGTAGTTCTTTCACTTGGCAATTATATGCCATCAGTTGGGGTTTAATTTCTATTATTTATGTATACATTATGAAGACGTCCTGGAGCTCCGAACGAGTGTTTTGTGCAGATTACTTTTGCAAACACAAAAAGACTATACCAAAGCAGCGGAATTTTCGAAGTGTTGGCGAGTTGGACCTAAACTCGTTGAAGCAAATTCTTCCGCCTGACTGTTCCACCAAAGTGAGTGCGACGGACTACCTGTGCTACCATTGCTTCATGCACATCACTAAGGAGATCTCGATGCGAAGCTCAGAGCAGTGCCCTGACATATTTGTGCCAGCTGAAGAAGCAATTCAAGATCTAAATCGCAGCATACTACCTACAGATGTGTCGCCGCTGAGACAACCAAGCGTCGTAAGAAGTCGGGACAGGCCTGCCTATGTCAAGAGAAAGCAGACAGAACTGGAGCAGGTTGCTGTCAAGAATATACGCTCAAGGCTACGTATTGCGTACGACAGGGACGCACCATCGGGTTCGTCCGAACCAACATGCTCCACATGCACTGAGTGGGTGGACAACTTTCGGCAGGCCTTTGAAACCGCCACCTCTCTCCGGGAACGTTGTCAACTGCTTACACTCCTGCCGTCAACACTGACGAAGAATGAGGTTCAAAAGATGATTCCACAGGCCTCAATGTACCTCATCAGTAAATCCCGAAAACTCAAGGAAAAGCATGGCGTGTGGTATGAGCCGGATCCTTACACGAGGTGCAAGGTGAGCCCTGAGAACCTGTCTGCTGCCCTAGAGTACTTCACGAAAGACGAGCTACAATGTTCGCGCCAAAGTCCCAACCAGAAGGACGTCATCTCTGTCATGCTCAACGGAGAGAAAACGTTCGTGCCAAAGCGCTTCATGACACGCTCAATACGAGAGGCCTTCCGTATATACAAAGACAAGCATCCCGATTCCGGCGTTGGGCTAACGAAATTTTATTCGTTGCGCCCTAGATGGGTCCAATGTATTCCACACCAGGAAGTGTGCGTTTGTGTGCGCTGCGCCAATTATTATCTTTGTATTGCCGCTCTAGAGAACGTTACAGGCTCAACATTCAACACTGGTGAAATGAACTCGGCATTTCTGTGCGACCCAGCAACAGAACTGTGCCTTCAAGGAGACTGTGATCACTGCCCAAAAGGCCAGTTTCTTACACTCCAAGAACTTGATATCCCGGAGGATGAAGAGATTGTGCTTGCAACATGGGAGTCCGGCGACCTTGTGAGAAAAACTTTGGAACCTGAGATTTTCCTAAAAGTCATCCAAGTGACGGTTGGAAGTTGGGTACTTCACAACCATATCCGGCAAACGCAAGGTAAAGCGATCTACGATGAAAAACAGTGCATGCAACGCGGGAGCATTGTCTTTCATTTTGACTTTGCTGAAAACTGGACCATCGTGCTTCCTGACGAAGTGCAAGCATATCACTGGAAAAAAAAAAAAAAACAAGTTTCGATATTTACATGTGTAGTGACGACAAGAAAATCTACAAACAGCTTTGCCATCATCAGTGAGGACCTGTGTCACGACGCCGCTCACGCTTGCTTGGCTCTAGAAAAAGTGAAGGAGTGGGTTGAAGACAACGTTGCGGTATACTCGTACGTGACGTACGTTAGTGACGGCGCCGCCAGTCATTTCAAGAATCGCTACCAGCTTCACCAATTTGCAAAGGACGATTGCCCACAAGCCCAGTGGTTATTTTCTGCATCTGGACATGGGAAAAATGCATGTGACGGAGTTGGCGGACTCGTGAAGCACCATGGTGCTTCACGAGTCTCTCAGGTTGTTCTCTCAGGTTGTTCAGCGTGGCCTGCAGGCCACGCTGAACAACCTGAGAGAACGTTCAGTAAGCGCAATTCAGACGGCCAGGACAATGGTGAGCGTTCTATCAAAGAATCTGAAAGGCGTGCATCTTGTATATCTGGACGAAAATGAGGTTGTTCGGTATCGTGAACAAAAAAAAAAAAAAGAAGAGTGGCTGACGGTGCGCGCCTTCCCTGGCATTCAGTCTTGGCACGCGTGGCGGCTCAGCAAGTCATCAACAGAAGGAACCTGTGACGTATATGTAGCACAGACAGTCGGATCTGCTTGGAAGCAACTTTATTAAATGGGTACAGCGAGGAAAACCTTAGCGTAAAGTGCCGAATTTGATTTCCCAAGGACTGCTCATTTTGAATGCAGGGACATCTTATTTATCACATTTTTCTTCACGGGGTATTTAACCTACTGTTTTTGTTGGTGGTTACTAATAATTTTTATCTGATCACTATAAAAAAAAACCAAAATGTTATCCTCGAGCAGGATAAAATATATCGGCTTGCCACGATTCATTCATACACCGAGAGCATCGAAGCTGCTCCACTATGGCATCCGTCACCTGAAATTGTTTGTAATCGTAAATACACAGCGAACCTAAATATCTTACTATTATATCTTTGTTTTTGTGTGTGGAAGTAAAGTTATTTATTTTACTCTAGATGTAAAATATACCGGAAGGTACAACTTCACACTGCATCATCTTTTCTCAAATCATTAGTCTCTAATATGATACCACTTTGTACGCTTATGTAAAATGCTGTATATAGTTTCTCCTCCCTTTTACTGTGTGACCGATCGCTCTTTTTATCAATGACCTCATCTGAATAAATGTATATAAAAGATTTGTGCAAGTTTCATGAAACTGGAACTCAGAATCACTTCTTGTATAGGACACTGCTAAGTGTAGGCTTTGAAAAAGGACCCTACTTTGGGGAGTTGTTTCTTCTTTCACAGTGCAATGATGCAACATGTTTTTAATAGAAATGAATGCCGAAATAGAGTATAACAGGGTACCCAAATTTAAAAAAAATCGAAGGTGGTGTTTTTTTTTTCATTCGCATTGGAATTTTTCTTTGTTTGATTTTTTTCCCATGTTTGCCTAAATATATTGTAACTATTGTGTCACTCAGATACCTTATTTATTTTTTAAATAATAGCCATATATTAGTAAAATAATGTCTGCAAGTTATGTAATAATGATTAAATTATTTCATGAGATACAGATTTCCAAAGTTTGCCATTTGTCGTTCGAGCAGGCATGTTTGGCAATTTTTAGAAAACTAAATAAATTTTTAATAAATATTATTACTTTATATTACAAGCACGTTGTACCCATAGTTTGTTTGTAAAAAGTTTTAAAATTCTCCTAATTTTATTGTTTTAATTATTCACTTTCAAACTTGCCCCCTCCATCAGTGCGCGTTATTGCAACTGTCCACCTCTCCCTGCCTTACGATTTTTCTTGTCTCCAAATTTTTTTTCTGGACAAAACTAAGTGTGGATTCGTTTATACCAGACACTAGACAATGTCATATAAAAACATCAGTTGATTTAAAAATGTCGACCAGCCACCCTTTGGTCGATCTTATCTGAAATCACCCAGCAGGCCTTTTTAGCAGACGATCTTTTCGACTCGAAAGCGGCGCGCGTTCCGCAGGCGGCGACAGTCGCAGAAACAAAAAAGACAGGCGCGGTAACAGCAAGTAACTGCGGTTCCTTGTCTGCTAAAGGGCCGGCTCTCGGCGTCGTCTGCTCGTACGTTGGCTGCAGTTGGCTTCGCGACCGCTTGCGCCATCTCTTGTCTCCCGTGCGAAACGGCGCCGTGTTGTTTGCAGAGCGGTGCCGTCGCTGCGTTTCCATAGAAGCTAAGCCTTTTTCTTTCTTTACTTTTTCCTCAGGTAAGTTCGCTCTTTGCAAATTTTACGAAAAAAATGCACCATCTGCGGGCAATGCTGCACAAAGTCGTAGCGCGGTAGGTTAAGAAACCGAATTTTCCGGTCGATATAAAGAGCCTGCCGTCTCCTTGTTTCACCCTGTATATTATCGTTTTTACGGTTCCACCTAAATACTAAAAAAAAGAATGCAAAAAAAAAAAAACTCGAGAAAAATTATAGTTTGGCGCCTAGAAACACGAAAAAAAATTAAGTGTAATTTTTTTCTTTAAGTCTTGGGAAGAATATGTAACGAATAGCGTAACTACGTTACATGTTATTCGAAATAAGTAATATAAGCACGTTAGACTTTAGAGTTTTGAAAATGTAACGAGCAAGCTGCATTGTTACCGGTAAAAGAAACGCGTTACCGGTAACAACATTAGACACGTTACCGCCAACACTGTAGTACGTACCATGCAAGGCTCCAAAATGGCGGCACGGCTGTGAATGAATTTGAGCGCCACAGCGCGGAGCTTGGGAGTTTTGGTACTCTGGAAACCTATTCAGGTGACTCTAGGATGGGCTCTGGGGCAGCTACTAACTACAGGGTAAAACAAGGAGACGCCAGGCTCTTTAAATCGACCGGAAAATTCGGTTTCTTTTGGCCTATTCGTCTGGGGCACACCGCACCCGTTCAGTGCAGTAAACTCTTTCCACTTAAATACACGAAAGGCTGGCGGGGAGAGAAGGAAGCTCCCGTCTTCCCTCTAGCCTTCCCTGTACCACGAACCGCACTGCACCGGTGCGATGCAGGCCCAGACGAATGGACCTTTTTCAAATACCGACGGCACCAGGCGGCGGCTGCACGAACTAAAAATCGAGGAAGACCTACCTGCTCTACCAATCGATAATGGGAGCTACGTTACCAGTTGCTTCGCTCTCTGAGCTGCGTCGCGTGCCCAACGCGACTTCAAAGAGGGAAATCCGTAGCGTCCACCCAAACTTCGTATTTTTTTTTGCGTCCGCTTTCTTTTTTTGTGTAAAACAATTATATATATGCTGCAATTACGTGCTCTACTCGTCGATCTACAGCCTCATTCCGAATTTCCTCGATTTTTCGTGCCGACTCCCACCGCTTGGCATCGGGCGCTCGCGCGTGCGCAGAACGCTTCTCGGAAAAGGTCCCTTGGCCATTAACCTATCGCGCTTCGACCTTGTGCAGCGTTGCCCACAGATGGTGCATTTTTTTTTTGTAAAATTTGCGAAGAGCGAACTTACCTGAGTAAAAAGTAAAGAAAGAAAAAGGCTTAGCTCCTATGGAAACGCAGCGACGCCACCGGTCTGCAAACAACACGGCGCCGTTTCGCACGGGAGACAAGAGATGGCGCTAGCGGTCGCGATGCCAACTGCCGCCAACGAACGAGCAGACGACGCCGAGAGCCGGCCCTTTTGCAGACAAGGAACTGCAGTTCCTTGCTGTTACCGCGCCTGTCTTTTTTGTTTCTGCGACTGTCGCCGCCTGCGGAACGCGCGCAGCTTTTGATTCGAAAAGATCGTCTGCTAAAAAGGCCTGCTCTCGGCGCCGTATGCTCGTTCGTTGGCGGCGTTTGTTGCGCCATCTCCTGTCTCCCGTGCAAAACGGCGCTGTGTTGTTTGGATACCGGTGGCGTCGCTGCGCTTCCGTAGGAGCTAAGCCTTTTTCTTTCTTTACTTTTTCCTCAGGTAAGTCCGCTCTTCGCAAATTTTACAAAAAAAAAAAAAAAATATGCACCATCTGTGGGCAACGCTGCACGAAGTCGTAGTGCATAGGTTAAGAAACCGAATTTTCCGGTCGATTTAAAGAGCCTGGCGTCTGCTTGTTTCACCCTGTAGATTAAACAATCTGTAACAATATCAATAGAAGATTATTTTGCGTCCAGAAAAATGTTCGTTCATAAAAGAATACGATGACTCAATGTAGCTGCATGAATAAATTACTACAGGAAAGAGTAGAATGACGATAATTATTTTAGAGCGAGAATCATTCCATTGCATTTTTTTAACGTGTGATGATGATTATAGTTGCAGATGTAGTACCACAAGAGGTGGAAGCTTAACGTAGCTCATATTTTTACCTCAACGGAAGCGTTTCTCTGTTTATGCGTCGGAAGCGCCATTCGCAATTTAGCGCCTGAGTTCGTGATAGAAACGTTGGATTCATTTTGTGCCAAGGACACTCGTGCCATGTATTTAACAGTGCGTACAGATGCAAATAGAACTTTACTAGCCGACACCGATGAAAAAATATCCTAAATCCTTAACTTCCTTTTTTTTTTTTTTTGTTCAAGCGCATGTTGTTGTTTTTCAACTTATGTCTATTCTTTTATTTTTCTGCGCTCGGGTGTTCCTGTTTCGTGACAGCGCGGCAGTAGCCACGATGTCTCGGCGTTCGTGGTCTGTTTTTCCATGGTTTGTATCTGTCGGGAAAGACCCACTCGTTCATGGATTTCAACTGGAGACTTATGTGCAGTAATACTTCCAAAATAAACCGGTTATTTATTATGACCCAGGCTCACGTTCGGAGAGAATTGCTGGGTTTTATTTTTCCAGTCCGCGGGGCAAACGCTTTGTCACGCCGCGTCAGGCAGTTTCGCCAAATGCCTAAAACATATACGAAGTGTAAGTTAGTTCTGCTAACATTTTATTAAAAAAAAAAAAACACAAAATCTGGAACTTTAAGATTTTATTTTGAATACCCTCCCTGTCCACCTCAAAAACAAAATGGACAGTCATTGCGACGATTTACTCAGCGAATGTTGCTCTCGAAATGCATGTTTGACGGGTCTGTAACGAAAACCGGGTGTTTCTGCCTTTCAAGCATCCCAGAAAATAGGGTGGATGAGATAAAAATAAACTCTCTTGGGAACAAACTTCCAACCACAGCGGACGTCAGGGATTGCAGATAATATACGAATTACAAAAAAAAAATATATATTACATAGAATTTACTAATTAACTTTCTAGTCAGTGAAAACAGACGTGGTTTTAATTAGAAATTTGCTGACCCCTAGATCAGTTCATTTTCGAACGACTTGAAGCCCGTGGGCAGCGCGGAGGTGCGCTCAAGTTACCCCTCGTGCAGCAGGCGCAAGGCCGGCGATGAGAAAACACGATTTATAAGCATACTACTTCTTTCTCGTGTCTTCGTTTCTGTGCGCTTTTTTGTGTTTGTTTTCGTCAGTCACCAATCAACTCGCCCAACTTGCAACTTTCATTTCGAATAATCACGGCGTGCGGACATCCTCCTCTTCCTTGAAAGAACGTCATCCCAGTCGGATGGCGCCAACTCGGCGATTGGACCAGAGCCGGATGCCACGTGTCCTTCGACGGGTTCATTGGACTCGAGGCTCAGCCAAGCATTGACGCAGCACTCGCATCCAATCCGTGTCTGCGCTCAATCTCACCGTGATAGTAAGAGGAGTCCTGCTCCTCGCGGAATGTTGCTGATATTGCTCTTCACGTGTTGAAACGCCAAGACCATCGTCCTTAAACAACCAATTCTTGTAAGAACTACTTCGCGCTGCGCATGCAATTTGCGCAAAACTTCCTTTTCTCTTGATGTGAAAACGAGTATAGATGGTGTTGGCTCAGCGGCACCCGTTGCGGAAGAATTTCCCTTGGGGTCCCCGTAAGTGAACCGTGTAATGTTGAATCACGTGACTAGACAAGTTACCGCGAACGACGCAATTCTGGCGCTTTATAGGAAGCCGCACATTCGCGCTTTATAGGAAAGACTAACACTGTACGTGTACAGGGAGGTCACACAACAGTGTCCGTGAGACCTGATGGTTAATCATAATTCGGTAGTTCGAAGATGTGTCACTTATAACTGTGGTATATGTATACCCTCACTCTATTAACACCTTTGGTGCGGCCCTTTGGTTTTCTAAGTCGTATGCGCTGCAGCTAACCATTCCTTGCAGTCGAGCCTCGGTGATGTATGCTAACTATGACACAACTCCGAGGACAAGTTGTTTGGTCGGTAAGAGACGCTCAAACCCGAACGTTTCGGTCCGTTGTACGCAATTGCGTCCAAGTCTTTATTATTGTACTTGATCTGGTGCGTTTGTTTACATTGCTCGTTCGTGTTAGGGCATGCGCCACTTTCAACGTCGGCGTACTTTGGTTGGACGCTGACGTTACAAATTTTGTCGCGAACCGCCGCTCAGAAGTGAACCTTGGGCTGCGCCTTGACTGCTTCATGGGGACCCGATGGCAGCACGGATGCCCAGCCAAGTTTCTTGAGCCGTTGGAAGGATGTACTTGGCAGGAAGCATGAAACCTTTCCCGACATCGAACGAACGCATACGTGGCTGAAGTTCGAGAGCAAAGGACTTTGTCACTCCCGCCTTCTCGTAGGCCCAGTCCACGCTAGAGCCAGTCACCGGATCTGAAAGAACAACGGGCCGTGTCAGGGTGTCCATTATTCGTGGACTGGTGACGATTGTCACCTGCCTGGCACGCGTTTCTTTGTCTTCATTTTTTTTATTGAGGTTAACGGAAACCCCAAGTTCTTCGCCAGGAAGCAAGGCAAATGCAGTGGCTCAATCATGAGGCGTAGCGGATATGTAATGACCGTTTTGAAGGATTCATACTTCTTTCGTATCGCTGCTTTACAACAACTGTGCGCTGTTCTGGCCCTCGTTCACTAACCTTAAAAAAAAAAAAATGAACGATTGTATTGCAATTTTTTTTTGTTTGTTATTTCCGACTAATCTGCTTTATTACACGCTCCATCAGTCAAAACACTACTTTTTAATTTATACTGGAAGAAGTGCAGTACCATATGTTGAGGAATCTGATTTGCCGTTAACATCTCGTACTACAGAGGAAGAGGTAGTGTTGACGAAGAAAAACGTTCTACCTAGTCTAAATATTCCAGCATTCCCTGAAAACAGGAGTGGCACTATCCAACTGGAAAATCGGGGAGGTTGTAATATTCTTAATTCGAAGTACCGACCAATAGCACTCACAGGCACGTCCTACAAGATTCTCATCACTATATCGCTTACAAGCACCTGATTGTGAACGGAAGTATTGATTCATCGCTTTTGTTAAGTACTCTCTGTTTCCATGTTCCCTTGCGGTCTAGTCGGTTTCAGAGTCGGTTCAACCCCCGGACTTTATAGGATACGTCTCCCTTGACAAGAATGCAGCTGGAATTCAACAGGCTTGACCAAGATACATTTTTGGTGACGTGACAAGATTTCTACGTGCACTGGAGTCGATAATTTGTGTATAATATTGAACCTGTCTGGCTGTCTCAATTTCATTTCCAATGACGAACTGTGTACCACTATTTAGGCTATGTGCTGTTTGTGGACACAACAAAAATACAGATTATTATTATTTTAAGTTACCTAATTCTATGCGTTTTCCGCAATGCACTGCATGGCTTCCGAAAGAACCTGAAATGTAAAACTTTTTTTTTTTTTTTTTTTTTGCAAGCGACATTTTGTTTTTGCAGAAACTTTATCCGGCGGAGTTGTATTTTTCTTTTGGTAACATTTAGGATGAAGATCTCCATTATAGCGACCCCGATTCTTCCAACCGCGCCTTATTTTAATCTGCGTGCTCTCATGATTGCGTTGTCAACCACTTTAAAAAAATGATCATCTAGAGTCGGTAATAGGTTAAGGTGTATCCACACGACGGACCAAATTGCTGTTTCGGACCGCGGGCCGCGTATCACGTGATATTACGTCACCGGTTTTCGAGGTCCGCCGGTGGTCCGCGGCCCGCGCTTCTGAGAAATGCCAAGCGACTTTTCTCGCCCGGACATTGGCGGCGGACCGCGGCGTTTTTAGTATAATTGAAGCGCTAAGTCTGGCAACAAGCTGACTTTTGTTGTGTGGATTGGAATCCAAATCCAAAGTCGTTTTCTTTTGGTGCCAACTGTTGAAGACGAAGAAGACGAACCTTTTGTTGTGGGCGATGCAGCTTTTTACTTCGTACCGCTTATGGAGCAATTCCCCGCTCTGTGGGACAATAGTCGCGACGACTACTTAAATAATCATCTAAAGATGTCCCCATGCCTTTTTCGGTTCACTTAAGTCCTCCTCGTTCTCAATAGTCAACGCAAGGGCCACCGCGGCCAAACGTCTCTTTCGTTCAACCTCCATCTTGGCTCCTTACAAATAGCCTCAAAGCAGCTCGCTGCATGCGTTTGGCGGAGCTGTTAGGTCGAGGGTTAGACCGGTCCGTTCGCTCTGTCGTCTGCTTTTTGGTCCGCCGTGTGGATGCTCATTGCAGCCGGGCGGCCCGCGGACCGCGCACCACGTGATCAATCGGTCCGCGGCCCGGTCCGTCGTGTGGATACACCTTTAAGCGCTCATTCACACTGGAAGCGGATCCGCGTTCGCAAAGCGGTTGTGAATGTGGTTGTATAAAGATTCAGTACGATTGCGCGCGCACTCGATGACATCAAGTGCGCGTGCAATTGTACTGGATCTTTATACAACCGCGTTCGCAACCGCTTCGCGAACGCGGATCCGCTTCCAGTGTGAATGAGCGGTAAGAGTAGATATGCTCCACCTGGAGCGTGAGCTATCTGCCATTGATATCACTTCGTCGAACGAGCAGCCCAAGGCCGGTGGACGGTAATGAGCTCGTGATGGATGCGGAGGATCTACTGGCCTCTTGACCTGTCACTCACTGTAGCTCTCTAAATTGACATTGAAAAAGTATGGGACAGGTTTTGTACCTGTCCGAAATCATTGAATATAAAAATCGGACGTGCTTACGTGCAGTCCCGTTATGTTCTAAAGAGAAAATAAAAATTTGTATCGGCTGAACGTGTCAATCTGGTTCCCATTGTGAAAATAAAAATAATAAACTACCAATAGAGGCAAACTTAAAAAGTCGGTGGAGGTTTTTCAAAATTGCAGTCGAAATTGTAGTCATTGTCAATGGGGTAAAATACAATCTAACCTGGCATGATGTTTCTCCCGGGAACCGAAATGTCCTTCATTTGCCTTCTTCACTAACTGTATACACGGCTCGCTACGTAATGTCTTCTTATCAAGCCGGTGGTAATTCCTACTTGTTTTCGTCGAGAACAACAAATTCGACGGTGCGAAAAGGCAGAGGGTGTGCGCTCAGCGGAAAGGCCTCCATAATGGTCGCTGTTGTGACGTCAGTGCAAGCCATGTATGACTCTCCATCATCAACTAAATGCTCACGTTCACTTCCTGCTTGCTACTTGTACTCTCTTCCTCTTCCTCCAGCAGAGACATGTCCGCCATGCTATGTTCCCTGCTTTTCTTTCTCTTGACTATCACATATATGAGGGGAAGATGAAAGTAAACGGATTTTCTTCCTTGCAGAAAAGTGAGGTTGCGCGTCGGCCTTTCGGTTCGTTTAGTCTGAGGCCGCTATGCTTTCCAGAGACGGAACCATTCGTGCAGGATTTATCCGGTTCAAGACCTCCGTTTCAGGTGCGCTCAGAGCCTCAGATGCACTTACATTAAATAAACGAATATAATAGTCTGTAGTTTGAGGTGCATAAATCCACTTACAGATGGTTTTTTGAATGGGGCCGACAGTATACTCCGTTCCAGTCGCCTTGCGGATGGCCTCAGCACCTCTCTCCGCAATTGTGAGCTGAAAAATGCAAAACAAAAATCGACCAAATTTTATTAGTTTTATTATTTAAGCTTTGAGAGTAAAAAAAGAAAGTACTGCACCATATTATTATAAGGAACTACATTCGCGAAATGTTTCTTCGATTTTATTTAGAGAACCAGGTGGCCAACACTGACGCTGTTGTGGAAAGCTGGCGAAATCGTCCGGCGTTGGGCCAAGTGAGGCTTTCCCTCCTGGAAAGTGTGCTTGCGGTGGAGCCCATCGTCTGCTACGCGCCAGACCTCCGTTACGCTCGGAGTTGTACTTCATTTCACCGTAGCTCGCCAAACGACGAAGGTTTCGTTCCTATTGAGCCAATCAGCATGTCGGAGGGAGACACGTGAATATTATCTGACTATTTTGTATAGGAGCAGACGCAAGCACTGTGCGTTTGCGTTAGCATTGCGCACTCCACACTGCGGATGCGCCATGTGTACGCAACGCAGCGAGCTATAGATACGTACGTACGATCACCATCGGTTTTTGCGTGCGTACGCGGGAGCCCTCTGAGTTTCCTTCTCGTTGCTCTGGCTTGGCCGAATTCCGGCCTTCAATTGCTTGGAGCAGTGTGTATGGGCGCATCTAGATGGCGCTGCAACTGCTTGCCTATGATTCAGAGGGTAGATAAATATAAGTATCTGGGGGTATGGATTCATGACAGTGTGGATTATCTTAAAGTGATCATGAAAAATATGTAACTGGTAAGGGCGACAAAAATGCAGCTGTAATGAAGAATAGAGCTTCCTGCAATTATAGCATGTATGACTGATATTCAAGCGAGGTTAGAAGTAAAGCGACGCGGTGTGTGTAGACTGGAGTTGGGAGCGCATGGTCCGAATCAGGGGATACAAGGCGATATGGGATAGTTATCATTTGGGGGCGATGAATTCTAGTGGTAAGATAACATTTGAAGAGAGACTAAGAGATATGGAAGAGGAACGATGGGCACAGAGAGTTTTTCGCTATTTGCACATGAAGGGCGTCGATGCAACGTGGAGAAAGCGAACAAGAACTCGGGTAGACATTTTTGCACTATAATGGCGAAAATCAGGAAATGACAGTTAAGAAGAGAGTTAAAGCAGCGGAGATGAAAATATAGAAAGCGGGGATGCAGAAACCTACTCTGGAAACTTAGAGAAAATGTAAAATAAATATTCCTAAGGAATGTATCTATGACAATTCCAGGGGAAGCTCATTGTCGTTTGAGGCCAGGGTAGGGCGTTACGGACTAGGATGTACAAAGCGAAAGGTCAGGACATAGATACGGTGTGGTGGGCATGTGCGGAGGAAAAAGGATACGGCTGAACACTCAGTACTTTACTGTGAAGGGCTTCACCCTGCAGTTGTTCGAGGTGATACTGATTTAGTGAAGGCTTTGGGCTTTATAGGCAGCGACGGAAAAATACAGGCCAGGAAAGCGGAGATCAAGCAGAGATTATCGGACCGATGACATTAATCGAGGGAAAAATGAAGTTTGGTGGAAAACGATAGAATAAGGCTTGTGCTTAGCGGCGATATGAGGTACTTTTGCCCTTCTTCATTGATTACGAATTTAATTGAAAATTAGTTAATTTGAATTACGCCGACGGCTTGCGCTAGGTGGCGCAAGCCGTCGCCATATTGAAAGGGTTCAGCCGTATCCATCCATTCATCCTATGCCACGTTTAACGTTTGGCAACGCAGTTCTGTGTATGAAATCTGATATCAAAGCAAGGTTAGAAGTAAGGCAACGTGGTGTGGGTAGGCTGGCGTCGTGAGCGCATGGTTAAAATTCTATCTTACTACTAGCTTTCCTGCACTAAAACAATGACCATCTCATATTACCCTGTACCTTTGAGTTGATGTTTAAATTAAACATCGGATCAAGGGTACAGGGTAATATGAGATGGTCATTGTTGGAGGTCAGGGAAGCTAGTAGTAAGATAGAATTTCACGAGAGACCAAGAGACATGGGGGAGGAATGATGGGCACGGAGACTTATGAGCTGTTGTGGTACATAAAGGGCGTCGATACGAAGTGGAGAATGGGAACAAGAAAACTCGGTTCGAAATATTTTGGGCAATAATGGGGACGCAGATGAGAAAATTATGGTTAAGAAGAGAGTTAAAGAAACGGAGAGGCGGATATGGGGAGCGGGGATGCAGTCTTAATCGGCTCTGGGGACTTGTAGAAAATATAGATGAAGATTGGTAAGGAAAGTATCTCTGACAATTGTAGGGGAAGCTCGTTCTGGTTTGAGACCAGGACAGGGGTGCTGCGAACTAGGGAGTACAGAGCGAAATATCAGGACATAGAGACTATGTGCGGAGCATGTGTGGAGGAAAGGGAGATGGCTGAACACTTAATACAGTACTGTAATGGGATTCACCCTGTGGTTTCTCAAGGTAATAACGATTTAATGCAGGCGTTGTAAACCCAGTTTTGTCGGACTCGGTAGCATAAATATAAACGTGTGCCTATCTCAAATACTCAGTTGGAATGTTTTTCACTATACACGAGCTTACTGGCACTAGTGGGACTCAAGGATACTCGCACGCAACGCCACTGGCCAAGAAACTCCTTTGTTGCAGTGAAATTTCGAGGACAAAAGCAATTATTTTCGTTCAATCTCTCCTTTGCAAAATTTGATGACGTAACGTGGGGATCGCAGAACACCCAAGTGACGATATTTGAATGCGGTTCATAGATTGGACCCGAGCCCTGCGTGGGCACTAGATTTGGGCTCGTGATAATTACTAGCTCGAGAAGCATTCGGGTAGTGGCCCGTGTCCAATCGCTGCAACGGGGACAATAGCCGAGCCATAACAATGTCTGGAAGTCAGCGCGTGACCTGTGCTTTGCCAACCCCAGCGCGTGGCTATGATCAACATTGGCGGCATATAATCGGCTCCTGATCGCGTGGCCGCTTGTTCTGGCTGCGAGTTGAGGGGGTGAACGCTGCTCGTTTTTCTTTAATTTTTTTCTGGGACTTCTATTGCGTGAAGTGAAAAACGAACGCGTGTTTCATAGGTCATTAACGTCAGGGATCTGTTCTAAGCGGTATTTGCGCAAAGTACAAAAATTGTTGCATCGTCCCTTTAAAGGGGCGATGCAACAATGTGTTAGGTCGCGCCGATTCGTGGAAGTCGACGCAGTGACCTGAGGACATGTATAGTGCGTCGGTGCACATACGTCAATGAAAGCTTAAAGGGCCATGAAATAAATTTTGGACTGGGATAACTAATTTTAGATTGGAATCTTACTAAAAGAAAAGAAAGAAGATAGAAAGCCAAAAGCCTGCTTTTCGGTACGAAAATTCGAACATTTAGCGGACTATTTCGTACCTTCTTTCCGTCAAAAGCTTTCCGCATTTTGACCGTGATACACCCGCGGTACCCAAAGCACGTCAGCCTACTCCAGCTCACGCATTGGACACGAGCACTTGCGTCACTCGGACGTATGCGCTCGTCAACAATCAATCCGTCGACGAATAATTGAATTCGGAGCCCAAGCACGTCACGAACGCGTGATTTCTCATTTTGCTTTTCAGTTTAGGTGGCTAGCTAAAGAGAAAGAAGTTGAAAAATCATTTCATGGCCCTTTTAAAAAGAAATGACACATTCTATGACGTCGTGGAGCAACTTACCAGATCCTTGTGGTTGGGGGCATTTTTATCCGTGTAGGCGTAGGGAAACATCCACATGAGGCCGAAGTTGTGCAGGGAGAAGTAGAAGGAGATGCGACCCTTAGCCGCCTCCACGGCATTTTTGATGGCCCGAGACTCCGGCTCCGAGAAGGGACTCTCGCCGCAGTAAGTGCCCGCACATGGTCTGTTACTGGTGCCGACTCCTGCACAGAGTGATTTGCATCGTGCGATGGTCGGACAGTCTTCCAGCTTTTGGGCTGTAGAGCCCCGACCAAGCTACAGTGAGCGACAGGACTTTGTTCCGACCACATGCGAATTCAAGCAGATATTTATTCGCTCTTTGAGAAAACTTAGTTTCCGCAGCAGGTTTTGAGACAACTAATATGAAGGGCCAGGAAGTTACCGGTGTTGTGCTCTATCTAAACTGCTCTAGTCATTTCCCTTTCTTACCCTTGCGGCCACTAGGTGCCACCCTGTCTTCTTCTTTCTCAAGCCTTTCTCGAGCCGGGACCCTGCACCGGCCCAATAAACCTAATTTGCCCGATGGGCGTGTCAGTGTGAACACGACCCTGGCGTCGACCCACGCCGACACCCTAGAACGTGCCAACCCACTCAAAGAGTAGGAAGCGTGCCAACCCACTCAAAGAGTAGTTTGACACGCAGCATATGAAGCCCAGATGACAGGCAGTCCTGTCTCAAAACAGGCTAGTCGGACGTAGCAACGGCGTCATCGTTGCTAAGGAGCCAGCCGAAATGCTGGCGGCGCAGCGAGAGGGGCGGTCGCTGGTATGCGCTGGCCTGACGGCAGGCCTAACGTCAGGTCTATCATTACGCTTTGAGGTCTAACGTCACCAACCTGTACCCGCAGCTACAGCGATGATGATGATGAGAGGACACGTGATTTACGCACGCGCCGCGCCGAGCTTCGGACTCCTGTCGCTGCCTCACCCAGCGGCGCAGCAGTCACCAGCGAGCCAGGGATGCTTTCGCATTCACAACTCATAAGAAGTGCTTAAGTGTCCTCGGAATTTCTTTTCGATACTAAAGATGGCACACATAGAGGAGCTCTTTCGTATGTAGGATTATGGTCTGTGTAGTGCCTGAGTTGTGTGATGCACCATTTAGTTCACCGCTAAGCTAGTAGTACAGTTCAAAGCTGCCAAGTCTAGACTAAAATATGAATTAGATTATAACTGTTATACAGAAGTTAGTCTATTGACCGTGTTATAATGGGATCATTGCACAAAGAAAAAGCATACCCCAGACATGGATGTATGTTGTTAAAGGTGCACTAAAGAGATTTATTACGTTGCTTTCTAATATGAACCTTGATAGACAGAAATTATTTTCACTGGCACCAGACGCTGGCTGCACGAATATTCCTTCTCGACATCTTTCAACTATCCCCTGTGGCAAATATTAATTTTTGATTGCGTTTTTATACGAAAGCTGGTCGCGAATGTAAATAATATGCCTCTTTTTCCTTTTTTTTCAAAGGTGGATCCAAAAAAAAAAAAAGAAAGAGAAGGGATCACAGAGATGACGCCATCGTCCAATTAGCCCTCACCACAAAACGGTCCCACGTCGAAGTTCCGGTTGGCGTCCGCTCCTGGACAAAACGGACTTTTCTTGTTCACCGACCGCGTTTTTCTCCACATCCGATCCTGAAACATTGACATATTGACACGAACGACATGACAAAAACCATTGTGTTAAAAAAAAAGAGAATTATTAGAGCCGCGAGAATTCTGGACATGCTAACTGAAAATGAGACGAACGAACATCGCATCGGCGTTGATCTCCACCTAAAAACTGGTTCACACATGTGCACCGGTTACATTCGTAAAACAGCCAAAACGACAGAAACGACCAGAACGCAGGAAAAAGCGTGACTCGTGATTACTTCGCGAAGCTATAGACCTCTTGCAACCGTCGCTACGCGTGGTGTATGCGGCGAACACTTGTCCCTGCAACTTTGTCGTTGCTGCCGTTTTGATTCCCGTGTACACAACCGACGCAAATGTGCGAACTATTCTTGAAACGCCAGGAAAGCGTCGGCATGCATGCTGCGCGTGGCACACGAATGCCGCTGCGTCTGCCGAACGCCGAGGCGACATTCGTGCCCATCCCGTGCCGGCCTTTTTTAGGTGACGCCAAAGCTTCTCTGGCGTTCTTATCGTCACGATCTCATTGGCTACAGAGAGGCTGTAAGATGACACGCAACGCCTATATGAGTAGACACCGAGGAAGAGGAGGAGACCAGAGAGCGCGCGTGGACGTCGGAACGTTCGCTGAATGCATAGGTAGCTTGCACTGACGTCACTTGGCCAGACATAACGGGGGAAAGGGCGCGCGAGAGGATAACTTTCGCTGCCCCAGAAAGAGGAGCGGATTGACCTTTAAGCTCTAGCGAGTTTCTTTTCTACACAAGAGTGTTTTAGCCAACCCAAGACGAAAGTTCTGGGCCTCACTCGCCTATAAAAAACGGATTTCATTACCCAGGCACCTAATTGGGGCGTGCAGGGGCCCTTAGCTGGACGGCAGGACCGAGGGACAGGGACATCGATGTTCACCGAGACCTAGGGAGCGTCGAAGGCTACCTCACGCGCGGCGCTGGCGAATCCCGGCGAGCGGCGATGTTTCGGTCCCTTGGTCCCGCCGTCCAGCTTAGGGGCCTTGTTCTTGATATGGAATGCACGAACAAGGTATATGCACAACGACGTATCGATATAAGTGGTTTTGTTTTGAAGCAGAAAATGAATATTTCGTACAGAATATTTTCCACCAACCAGCAAGAAATAATGGGACATGACAAAACAGATCATAGTAACAATCAATAAGAATGCGCAGTTACCTCATTTAGTCGCTGGAATAAATTACTGTAGTCGACTTTATTTTAGCGGGCTCGATATTTCGTGGACTTTGCAAAGCTCTCGTATATATATATGCCAAGGTGTGCGTGTGTAAAGCCCCTCTATGCGTGTGAAGGATCGAAGCGGTACTGAAGCTGGAACCACAGCCCCCGTCTCGTACGCTATAGGAAGGCTAATATCTGAGTTGTATCGGTGGTCCTGCAGGCGAACCTCTGGATGGCAAGCACGCCAGAACTCCGTCTGACAAAATTGTTTGTTTTTGTTTTCACACCTTGGACACTCCACGGTCTTTGAGGAACCTGACGGGAAATATTTATTTGTTTATACTGCTAATCGTTTGGGACTGTTAAAAGAGTGTAAAACAACCAAGAAACGAAACCTGTTTCCAGCGATTACACTTCGAAGGCTGTACGCAGATCCTGCGCATATAAGCATGTTACATTAAAAAACGAGACAAATGTTCCCCGCTATCGTGATTTGAGAATATTCAGAGCTCACCAGGTCTCCTGTCTCCAGCGTTAGGTCGAACACTCGCTCCTTTACGCGTCAGTCGCAAATACTGTTTCTTATAGCTAAAGAGAGCAACCGAGTGGATCATAGGCTGTACGTACGGAAGTATGGCTGTACACGTATCCGTCCGGGTTGACCACCGGGTGTATCCTCCACTCGTACTCGTCTACGAGACGTTTGATGGTTTCATCTTTCTCGTACATGGTCGCTAGCTGCAAAAAAAAAAAACAAAAAAACAAGCGTGATATGGGACAACTTTTTTAAATTTTTTCTTGCAGCGCAGCGCAGTAATGTCTGCGCCTCTAATACCCCGCAGAGAACTTGAGAGGTCATTCACCGCCAATCACAGACAGTCGGAGCCAGTAGAAAGTAGAGCGCTGCGGGAAAGCGCCGCTTTTGGGGGCCGGGTACAGCCACAAGCGGACAGAAACGGAATCTGTGAGAGCAGGCCTTTAAGCTTGCCCTCTCAGTTTCCCCCTCTCGATTCTTTTTTATGTCCCCAACCTGAAGGAGCTAAACAGGCAGTACATATGCCACGAATAATGCTCCGTCGTTGGGAAACAGTTCTCATAAAGGACTTGGACTGCGTTCACAATGGCGCATACACTACTGTCCGCAGCTGCAATGGCCGCATGAAGTGTTTTTCCTCGTGTCCCACTGCTGCTAAAAATGAAAATTCGTTAGTTCCCTAATGAATAGCATGCTGAAAAATCAAACAATACGAATGTCAATTCGTCTATTTTTATAGCTCTTATTGATTTTATAATCCGTTTGTTAAAAAAGAAAAGAAAAGAAACGACAATGAGAGTGAACGCTCTACATTTCGGACTGCAGGGCGATCAGACGTCCCTTTTTCGCCGTGACAGTCCCGTTTCAGAGCTTCATACCTGCGTCCCGTCAATTTGTCTTAATAAAGCCAAATGACCCGTTTTCGTGGTAACTTGGTTGCGAAAATAGTGGCAAGCGGGTGGAAGACAAAAAAATTGTTGGTTGTGACCAGTGGCGTATCCCAGGGGGGAGGCTTATGGGGCTTCAGTCCCTCCCCCCCCCCCCCCCCCCCTTTTTCCTTCTCTCCCCTGCCTTTCCTCTCTATGGCCCGTTTTCTACTTTGAGCCGCCTGAAAGACTCCGCAGCCAGTGATTTACCCGTAGTAATGATTTTGTAATCGCAAGTACAGCGTACTTATGCAATCAAGATCAAGCTTGATCCACACTGTCCGCTTGGGCTTCCTAGATGTTCGAGACGGTGGTCTCGATGCCCCCGCGTCGCCCGCGGGGGCGTTGAGGGGGAAAGCAACGTACAGTCTCAGATTCTCTTGCTGACGGTCTTCGCTGAACACATGATGGCAGAAATGCCTGCAGACACGTATCAAGCGTCTTGGAAGCATGTTTGTTTCACACATCATGTGCATGGTTCAAACATACATTTTTTGCTTTCTTTTTTTAGGTTTTACAGATTTCTTTTTTAAAAGCCGTGATAGCTACCTACACTAATCCGGTATGTGTAGTTGAGTCTTACAGCTAAGGGGGACATAATATAGGGTGCTAATCTTCTCGATAAGACGAATAATGAACTTAAATGGGTTAATTAACTTCTTAATTAGTGGAAATAATCGTATGGTCCCAATTAAAAAACTTACCGAGCGTCATCAAAAACCACCAAGTGGGTAATTTTTAAAAAGAAGACTTTGACCGAGTGGGAAGCGCAGCAGTGCGCTAAAGTTTCCAATGCGCGTGCAACAGGAACAATGCTTGCCGTGAGGAAACGCGGATCACAAAAGACGGGAAAAAATATTTAAAAAAAAAACGCGCGAACGCGTTATTGCCATGTGGCGTGAGCAACCCACGCTCTCGCGTTATCGCAAAGGTAGCCTCGCGCCTCCTCACGGTGTGAGCCTGCTGCACGATCGGTAACTATGGATCTCTACCGTGCTTCTCACTAAAATTAACTGATTTTGTGGCTCTCGATGACGCTCGGCAACTTTCTGAATGGAACCATATGTTTCTTTCACTATTAAAAAAAAAAAGTTAATTTACATATTTTAGTTAGTTAGCCGATTCGTCATAAAGATTAGCCCTCTTAATCGTGTCCCCCTGGCCGCATAACTCACCCGCACAGACCGCATTGTCTACGTCATGCTACGTCTACTAGCATGACGTAGAACTACGTCTACGTCATGCTACCCACCACATTCAACCTCGGTCAACCTCGTCGCTGTGCAGCATGAGGGTCCGAAAGTTTGCGGTCTGTTGGTCAACGAATACGCAAACACACAGACCGAATAGAATACTGTCAGAAACCACTTGAATTCGTGTAGAAACATTCCTCAAAAACATTTCACCCGCGATCACCCCCTTCTCGGGGGTGACCTTGTCCAAAGGAACCTCGTCCATACGTGGTTCCTTTGGAACGACATAAACACAACCACTTCCTTGAGCCCCCCACCCCACGCCACACCTTTCCAGCTCGCTTCGAAAATCCTGGATGCGGTAAGGCCGGCCTTTCAAATCGCAGTGAATAAATGCTGAGTTCACCGAGTCTTTGTCGTTTGGAAACGAAGGCAGCATATACGCAAGATGCTTGAGACGTCAGTTGGAAGTTATATGTGAGTAATTCACGAGCTTACCTGGTCGATAATGTAGAGGCATGTGGCATGAGCCACCCACTCTCTCGCATGAATGCCGCACTCAAAGAATATGATGGGCTTGTTCTTTCCTTTCGTAATCTGACGAGACGAAAGAAGAAAAAAAAAATCGTGAGGCAAGATTTGCGTGACTTGTTGTTTCCTTTTCCTAGCTATACCCTTACAAAAAATAAGTACTTAGACTTTATTGGTGTTTTATGGCAATGTGTGCCTAGAAGGAGCATAAGGTCTAAGTAGCATAAGGTTTCAGCGATCCGCGACATCTACGGCTCTGCTTGTTTCTGGGCAATATATATATATATATATTTTTTTTTTCAAATTTGTGAGATCAGTTGCGCTGTCACCGATAAACATTCTGTGCGCCGCAATGACAACACTTGCAATTTTGCCACATTTAGAGAAATGAGCTGGGTTTCGGCATTAATAACAACACTACAATAGCGGCTAAGCCCATTTTTCTTATACATTCATTAAATTCATTTAAATATTATCCTTTTTATATATTTTCTGTCATTTTATATGAAGTTCTTTGGTAGTAAATAATTTGTGAACGTGTCTCTAAAACGTATTTATTTGACAAGTTTCGTAATTTTATTTTGAATAGAAATATATTATTGTAATTTTTATTGTTCCTTGTACATGTCGTGAACCTTTCATAAAATAAGTAGACCCAAATTTTACGACGCGCATGTTTCGGTGTGAAATTGGCAGCTGTGCAAAGTACAATAGCGAAACCCTGGCAATCTCCACGACTCGAGCTTCGAAGTTTTATATCTCCGAAAGAAAATTAGCTACGAGGTTCGCATATACCTGAATGCTGTTATCAAGAACATGACTTTAACGTATATGTTTTTTTACATAACTATAAAAAAGAATATTGCCGGAACCTACATTGCACGATCTGACGTGGAAACACCAAGTAACACTTAAGATTACGGTATCCATCTGTGGCGTTTGCAGAATAGGGAGGTAAGAGGACTTCCCTAGAGTTTCGCATACGTAACGAGTGCATAGGAGTGCTGTCCGAGGAATGAAAACATATTCGGATCTTAGAAGGTTCCTAGGATGTCTAGGCATAGGCACCCTAGTCCCGGTGGATGCGGAGCCACGAGTTACTACAGAAGAAATCAATTGTCCATAGAAATCCGTCAACTACCACAGGTTTGCCTTAGAGGTAATAGAACGGAATTAGCTGGTCATTAGAGCGTCCACATCGATTTTTGTAAGGGTAGGGGAGTGGAACTTAGAAGAATGCTTCACGGAAGTTCGCAACTGGCGGTCAAATGTGTGTGTAAAACGCAAAACTCACGTGGACCCCGATGATGTCTCGTCCCTCGTAAGATTTGCCGATGACGGTGTACTCCACGTGGTCGTATTTCTTGCTGTAGGACATCAAGGCCTTTTCGAACTAAGGGAAAATAAGGTAGGCGTTTCTTGGATTCACAATGAATAACGTGTTCGTTTAAAAATATTTTAGTGTTTCCGTTAAATTAAATCGGGTAATTAAACAAAACCTGAGATACGCAATAAAATATTGTTGATCCCAGAAATATTTCCTGCTAGTCTGCCAAACCCTGTTCACACAGCAGGGAGTAGTAATGGTTATGCCGTTTCATACGTTTTATTTAGAAAAACAAATCTTTGTATAATTTGAAATTATTTTAGTGTACCTGTTTACCAGTCCTCAATTACACTATTTAGTTGTCTTTCTTATCTTCTTTTCTTTTTTAAATTTTGCACGAGAAATTTGAGCAAATATAAACCGCATCCTTAATGCGCTTGGTGCCTTGGTTTCGAAAACAAGTTTCTTCGTTACTAAGCCCATGGTTTAAACCGATGAGAAACCCGGCGCATTTTGTGCTACCTCTTCATTCTTCAGGTAGCGCTGGAATCTGAGTGGAGCGCTGGAGTAGGTGGTGAATCGAGCCTCGTGTCTTTCGTCGTCGATAAGCCTGTGAAAGACGCACAAACGAACAACTATAATGCGGTTCGATGAACGGTTCAGCTCGTCCACTGCGCAAACTTTGGGTGTCACATCGTACACTCCATAGAATTTCCTGCGCGTCTACTTACCGTCCAAACACTCAAAGAGCCAATCTCTGCGATCTACGAAATCAGCTCAGCGAATGATGAGGCATAACATCTGTTTAGACCTAAAAGTGAAGTTTGCGCTGTGGCATCACGCAATGCAAAGCGTCATGCTTGCATTGCGTAATGCAACAGCGCGGACTTCATTTTGAGGTCTAAACAGATGTTCCGCCTCATCATTCGCTGAGCTGATTTCGTAGCTAATTTCGAGCTCCTTTCCCCTTGTTCTCGCCATCGAGAACAGTTCTTTGGTTGTGTTTGGAAGGTAAGTAGACGCGCAGGCATCTTTTAGAGTGTATGAGGACGGTATGACTCATTTCGTCAATCGAGAGCAAATAGCATGGAGGTAGGAAGCTTCTGGAGGCGACATGGTGGCATCAGAGGTGAAGCCAGAAGTGTGGAGGGACACGTCCCCAACGATGACTTCCTACCTCCATGGCTGAGAGCGTGCCAGATGCCCTGGGTGTTTCTATTTGCACAGCATCAACGGGGGGTCACGCGATGCTCCAGTGACATCGTTTCTCTGCGTCACGCATTTCTGTTAGTGGCGGTCGCGTGAATTTTTTTTTTTTTCATTGCGTTTTGTCGGCTAAAACGAAGGCGCGTGCCCGGATGGATGGATGGATACGGCTGAACCCTTTCAATCAAACGGCGGGGTACGTCACCTAGCCAAAGCATTCCAGTCGCTGCGCCAAACTTTGCAGTTTGGTGCCGCGACGCGTGGAGCGTGATGTCTCGGAACTTTCTCTCAGCTTTGTATTGGGTCCGATGGCATGAATAAGAAAAACTCCATTCACTCCTAACAGGACCAATGAACTGCCTCCCTTTCATCACCTGACCCTGCTCAGCGTGGGTACGGACGGGAACATTATCATGTGGTGACTGGTTCAACGAGCACGTGGTTGGTTTTAAGGTAAAACATAGTAGTTGGGAGGGATATAAATATTAGTATGGACATGAGTCGGAAGCTCTTACAGTATTAATTGTTGTATCGGTGGTGCAGCGGAGAGCAAAGGAGGGGGTGGGGTAAGAAAGAGAGTTGAGCATCTCATTATAGAAGTCGGCGTTTCCCTTAATTGCTTTTAGGCGGCGTTTGAAACTGTAAATAATAGGCGTTTTGTTTGGACAACGTTTTGGGGCATGCTTAATTGTTACATTACCTTAATACGAAAGTAGCATTCACCCCCACCCACTTTCCCGCTGTTCACGAGAATACGTATTGAAATAATAATGTTCAATCACAGTCGTCAGACTGTTTGCAACACTGAAATCAATGGAATTATCTCCCCAACCTAAATGTATTCTCTCTGTCTCTCTCTCTCTCTCTCTCTCTCTCTCTTACTGACTTGAATTTCGACATTTCGAACCAGGTTATCAGTTTCATTCGAATACCCGAAACTATTACACCAAACAAAAGACGTGGACTCTCAATGAATGAGTTTCTATTGTTCGGGAGCTCACTTTTGGACGTTCTCGACCTCTATCTTGGCGGTCATCCCAGCTTCCGACACTTCCTCGGTGAACTTTAAAAGCTTTTCAGGTGCCACTCTGACGACGGCGGGAGATCCGGGTAGTTTGGCTTCAGCCCAGAAGTCGAGCTGCATTTCGGTAACACATAAAATGAGTTGGTTCGTCTCGAGAAACTCTCGCAGGTGTATCCGCTTTAAAAGGGTATTTATTATCACGCCGCGAGGAGTTCCTCGTTCTGGAGCCCATGGGGCGTTTGCCAAGCACCGTCTCAACGGCTTCTTTTCCTATGCGGAAAACAAGTCGTCTCCTGCTTGCGCAGGATTAGCAGTGACGTCAGAATGACGTCGAGCTCTGATTGGCTTTGATTAAAATAATAGTGGGTAGACCTCAATGGTAGATACCTTGTAAGCCCTCTTTTTTTCTTTTTTTTAATCAGCCAATAAGAGCTCGGCGTTCTGACATCACGCAACCCCCGTGCAAGAAAGAAGCAGACGAACTTCCGCGCTCCATATAGGTGGAGTCGGAAGTCCCAAAACCAAGGCCACTTCTAAGCCGCTAGTAGTTCAGGAACTTTCAATGGACCTTTTCCGAGAAGCGTTTTGCGCACGCGCGAGCGCCCGATGCCAAGCGGCGGAAGTCGGAACAAAAAATCGAGGAAATTCGGAAGGAGGCTGTGGATCAGCGAGTAGAACACGTAACTGCAGCATATATGTAATTGGGTTACAAAAAAAAAGAAAGTGGAGAGAAGGAAAAACACGACCTTTGGGTGGACGCCACGGATGTCCCTCTTTAACGTCCCGTTGGGCACGCGCCGCAGCTCAGAGAGCGAAGAAGCTGGTAGCGTGGCTCCCATTATCGATTGGTAGCGCAAGTAGGTTACGTCCTCGATTTTTAGTTCGTGCAGCCACCGCCTAGTGCCGTCGGTATGTGGAAAAGGTCCATTACATATCGCTGTTTGATTCAAACCGCGTTTCGAGGCAGTCGACATGTGGTTCACTCACGAGCACGAAATAACACACATAGAAAAAACATATATAGCCAAAAAAAAAAAAAAATGGTGCCTTAAAAGCTTTTTTTTTCAGCACTTCTGCAAGATATTTTGTGTATTTTTTGTTTTTCACTTTTCACCATAAACTCTGGTGATATATATATATATATATATATATATATATATATATATATATATATATATGAAAGACATTATAAGCTACTCATTGTGGCCCTTTGTACTTTACCCAGTTACTATTCCCATCGACTAACTTCTTTAAAGGGACCATGAAATGATTTTTCAAATTCTTCTTCCTTAGCTTTAATCTTCAACTCTGAAGAGAAATGAAAAATCACGTGATCGTGACGTGTTTTGGCACCAGATGCGATGACTCCAAGCTTCCACCGTGCTTTTTAAGCGCACCATGAAACTTGCCATTCGCAAGTGATGATGAGTGCCGTCACGGCACTCGTTGGCCACGAACGCGAATCCAAATATTCGTCGACGGATTGATTGTTAAAGGGGTATTCGCACGAGGGAGAAATCCCGGGGATTTTTCTCCGGCACGCAAAAACATCAGGCTTTGCGACGTGCAAAAGCCTCGTGTTTTCCTCTCGTGATCCGCGCGTGCCGCGCAGTGCTCGTGTCCAGTGCGTCAGCTCGGTTCAGCTGACGTGCTTGAGTAGTACCATGAATGTATCACAGGGAAAAGGCGGAAAGCTTTCGAATGAAAGGAGGTACAAAATAGTCCGTTATATTTCCAAATTTTCGTACCGAAGAGCAGGCTCGTGGCTGTGTACCCTCGTGTATCAATTTTCTGTTGGCCCACTAAACGATATGCGATTAGTCAAATCCAAATTTATCCCAGCCCAAAATTTATTTCATGGTCCCTTTGACCAACTTCTAATAAAAAACATTCAGTTATTTAACTCGCCAGTAATGGACAGAATTGTCCTCTTGAGTGAAAGAGAGCTCATGAGCGTCTCGAAGCTTCGTTAATTTCAAAGACACTGCCGATGCGTGCGTCTGGGTATGATGTACCTCAGGTGCTTGTAAACAGAAAAGTGTCATCGTGACCCACGAAATTGTTGAACTTGTCTGCGATAACGGTGGTGCTGCTGGCTCAGTATTTACTTGGAAGTTGCCATACAGCGAGGTTCGTAAGCCATTCTCGATTTTAGCGAAGAACCTTCAACAACTCAAGACAACCCAATGCTCATTGTCTTACTGAAATTAAATAAAATATGAAGAAACAAGAGATGCGATTACGAATAGATCGAGAACACACGCACACACACGCACGCACGCACACATACACAGGCACACACGCGTGCGCGCACGCGCGCACGCACGCACACACATGACATCGGCATTTAAGGCTTCATTGCGTTTTATTCTTTAAGAAATGAATGAGTATTTGAGGACGTTGGCCTCTCTGTGCAGTGCCGGCTAGACCACTGCAGTTGATTAAATTTATACATGTATAACTGAAGAAAAGCTCTTCTGCTATCACTGATTCCTATAGATGATGTGCGTTTTGCATTTCCGTCATCTAGCGTGTCGTTTGCAGTTTGTTTGAAAAAATATGGTAGGTACAAAGAACAACCAAACCAAACAGTGTCGTCTCTTGTCTTGTATGTATGTACACCGACGACCACCGACACATTTTTTCGTTGATTTCGGGAAAGATGTAGTGCGTCATTTGTTTTTATGCACTAACAAACGCAGTAATGGTGTGGCTCGGCGGTTTTGTGAATTCTTCTGAAGATTTCGACACAGCACCCTCTGTCTTACTTCTACAACGTACCCTGCATAATAATTCGGCGCTGTTTTTAGCAAGCCGGAATCTTCGAGAAAACCCTGAACTAATCGTACAATCGATAAATGGCCGCGGTCTTTACTGGGAGTAGTTGGTCATTATCTGACAGAGCTACGTCATTATATTATTTGTTTAAACTGGAACGACAAAAGCAGTCTTGATGTATTTTTTACGTGTTATTTTCCCTGTCTATCTATTTCAAAATTGCAGCTTTGTGTCCATCTATTTCAAAGTTGCAGCTAAACCGGCATATTTGTTCGTGGCAGTAAATGCTATTTGCTTTAGCTCTGATAGAAAACAAACCGTGTGCGCAAGGCGCTACACAATAGAACGTTATCAACGGAAGCACCTTGCTCGAAAGGTTCTGTAATGATTAAGTAACCTTTGCCGCGTAAAATACGTACCTCCATCTCATTTTCGAGTCGGAACAGCACATTTAGCTGGTCGCTAGTTTCGGGAACAATGGACAAAATGCTGTGCCTGCAAAAAAGAACGAATAATTAAAAAAAGAAAACGAAAAATTGCGCGCGACATTATCGTCCGTAAGAACATAACTGTAACTCAGATATGTGTTTATTGGGGTATGCAGTCTTATCGATTCATCTGTTCGAGCGACTTGGAGGTACGATGGATCGCTGAATGGTTCATCGTACAAAGTCGAGGCTCTCATTTCGAAGATAAAAAAAAAGTCCAACCAATACGGTTCAGTGGAGGAAACGTGTAGAGTGGAATAACATTAAATACACGGGACATCGAATATACAGGGTCATATATGTGTCCAACACTTCTGCTATATTTATGACCGGATATAACCCCACTTTGCCCGTAAAAAACCTTATTTCGCTTCTTTTTTGGCGGCTTCTTTGCCACCATATATGTGTACCCGGCGATAAACGTATAGCATGTGTGTACTATATTCATATATGACCTCACGTAAAACAATTCTAGGTTGAACATGTGACAGTTTTCAGTGTACGTGGTTGGGACGACGCCGTCATCGCCGGTGTGTCCAGCACTTGGTGTTTCCGCGTTACAGTTAATAATCGCTAGTAATCGTCACACCAATCGGTAAATTGATAATCAGTACTACTTGCTCCCGATTGCACCGGGCGTCGCTGTAAATCAGTACACAATTGAGGCTTCGACACCGGTCAGACAAGTCAGATTCTTGACTTATACTAGGGAAGCTGATACTGCTGTAAAAACAAAACGAACCTGTTGGCACTTTTGTGTGCAATCCTTTCTTGACTCAATAGCGGATGCCTTTCTTGTATGATGCGTTTTATTCTTTATTTGGAGCATTACCTGCTCAACCAAATGAAACTAGAATACCTGTTTTTAGAGCTTTTTCGGCTTGAGCTTTCTCCGGCTTGAGCGGCGTCGGCGTCGGCGTCGGCGTAACCGCGCGGTGCATTATGGGTAAATTTCCCCGCTAAATCTAGCGGAAAAATTTCCCCGCTAAATCTAGCGAAAAAATTTCCCCGCTAAATCTAGCGGAAAAAGTTCCTCCGCTAAATCTAGCAGAAAAATTTCCCCGCTAGATTTAGCGGAAAAATTTCCCCGCTAAATCTAGCGGAAAAAGTTCCTCCGCTAAATCTAGCAGAAAAATTTCCCCGCTAGATTTAGCGGAAAAATTTCCCCGCTAAATCTAGCGGAAAAATTTCCCCGCTAAATCTAGCGGAAAAAGTTCCCCGCTAAATCTAGCGGAAAAATTTCTCTGGGGGGTCTTGTGGGGGTCTCTGGGGGGGTCTTGTGGGGGTCTCTGGGGAGGTCCCCCCCCCCCCCCCGAGGTCACATGACCCCCCCCTCAGTACCCTTCCCTACTCCTCTTCAAAAGCGGCGCCCTAAATCGGCATTACAGGGAGTTAGTTGTAAACGGCTTCCACTTTTTTTCGCACATATTTCAAAAATAAGTTGAATATGATTTATTTTGAATCTGTATGTTTCAAATTGAGGCAAATAAAAAAAGAAGAAACGAAGCACAGCATTTTGGGAGTAGCTTCTTTTTTTTTTCGCTTTTCAATTACCCCAATGAACGCATAAACAGGAAGTTAAGTTAGAATGAATTTTCGTCAATTCTTGGCTATTCAACTTTTCACTTTTCAACAGAACTTTTCAACAAGTGGTGCTACAAAAAATTTAAAAGAACGTCGGTAATAAAAAAAAAAAAAACTATCAGTGGTCACAAAACGTTTTTATTTTACTATAAACGGTCGTGCAATCATCTAAAGCAAAGCCGAAGAACGATAGAAACTCGAAATTGTATTAAGGCCTTTACATAACACAGTAGAACAGTTGCAAATTGAAGCAAATAACAATAATCAAAAACCATATATACGCTTTGGTTTGAAACGTCTTTATTTTTACCGACCCAACGAGTTTGGTCGGTAAAAATAACGAAACAATTATGAAAACTCCATACATACGATCATCGATGATTCGATGTAGATGTAAATCATAGAGTGCTTTCATAAAATTTAATAGGGACTAAAGACTCACTCAGTGGTGTGAAGAACGGCCTCTTGGGCGAGATGCCGTTCAACCAATCAAATCATCTCGTTGTTGTGATTAGCCATAAGGAAATCTGCCTCAAGGAGGTCATTCTTGTAATTAAAAAATATGCTACTGCGGAAGTCACACCCCCTACTTCGGTGATATCTCGTCTCTGCCAACCAGGCAACCGCCAATCGAAATTGACGTGCCTCTGGTTTCGTCCTCATCCATCTTCCGCAAGTGAAAAAAAAAAAAAAAAAGCGCAGTAATACGAAGCACCGACTGCGGAAATTAAGTCGAGAAAAAATGAAGACTTCGTGAGAATTAATTGCTAAATCATCAAAATGGTTCTCTGAGGGAATATTGGAAAACCGAATAATAACAAAAAAAGATACCGACAAACTGTCCAAAAGTAATGTGAATGTCACGATGAATTCGATATAAAATCTTTGAATATATTTGTTTTTTCAGCTGTTTTTCATCGGTTGTTGTCAATATTATCATTAAGTTTTTTCGATTGTTCTTCGATCGTTTCTCGATACTTTTTTGGTGATTTCTCTAAACGTTTCTCGGTCACTAAGATTTTCTTTTCCCCCGAGGATTGATTTTTTTTTTAGGAAATCTATTTTAGAGCAACACACTTACCCGGTGTAGTCGACTTGTTGTGTGGCATTGGTGACCGGCACCGCTGTGGCGGATCCTACAGCGCCCAAGACTAGTGCGAAGATCCAGAGCCGACTCATGGCGAATCTTCCCGCTTCTGACCGTACTGTGACTCTCGAGCGAAAATCCACACGGTGATATAGTGGGCGATTGCGCTTATCTCTCTGATGTGTCCCCGGTGAGGCAATACCGTATCAATTTCCCTCAAGTGCTTGCTTCCTTTTGTCCTTCGACGTTCCCAGGGATGCGGGTACCCAGCCACACGTAACACGACAGATAGAGTCGGCGCGCTCGTGAAATATACGCCCGTTCGATGTACCGACAAGGGAGAACAGTGATGAACGATAAAGAAAATGGCTGAGCTGCGCATTTTTTTTTATATCTACTTTAAGCTGAATATGCAGCTGCACTCTCAAGTTTAACGAAGCGGTGTTCCCCTAGTGTCGGCTTGTGCAGAAAGTGCAGATAGAGCGAACAAGCCTACTGTCGAACGTCAGGTACACTGATGACCCAATACACCCAATTCTCCACGGCAGTGAGGCGTTGTACATGTGTTCTTGTTGACTGCTAGAAATCATATAGAGTGAAACAAAAGAAAAGAAAAAGAAAACTTCCCACCTCAAGTTTACACATTCGTCAAAAAGAGCCAAGGTATAAACATCGGGTCAGACACATGCAGGAAACAATTTCAAAGTAGATTTCGAAACCGTTACGTATGCCGCGTGCTCTGGCTCTGCGCGGCTCGCTAGCGTTCCTTTTTATTTATTTATTTAGTATGTATTTATTGATACTCACCAAAGCGTGCATTCACGTAATAATTCTTTTCGATTTTAACAAAGCCATGTAAGATCAGAAAAAAAATGAATTTTAAGCGGTCAGACTCCGTTCTTAACTCAAAAGCACGGAGCAAGTCTACAAAGATCAGTGGATGTACGGGAACGGTTGTATTTGTTAAAAAGGAACCTAGGTCGAAGCCGTTGGACTACATCGAGTTTTGACGAATTTTTACTAGATATGATTCTTATACTGTTTTTGCATATTCGAGAACCTGAGGTCTCACAGAAGTTTTGTAAACCAGTTTTTTTTTTTTTTTTTTTTTTTTTGGCGTCACTTGCGAGATTTTTTTCTAGAAAACACCAGAGTGCCTGCATGGCTAGCTTTCAGGGAAACATTTTCGACAGGAGTATCCCGTTGTTAATCACTCGCAAACGACAATCCTAAATACTTATTTTGTCTACACAGACTGGTTTGGTACCGCTTATGAAGCTTAAGAATTGACTTTTTTTTTTTTTTCGTTATTGAAATAAAAAGCAATTTCCGAGGGTTTAGCTCCATTTGCCATTCGTCGCACCAATGTTTGATTTTGAGCAGATTATCGTTTAGATTAACTTGATATTGTGGAGTTTCGATTTTGTTGTACAAAACACAATCATCAGCAAACAATTTCATTGGGACTGACATACCACGGCGGATGTCGCCTGTGAACAATAAAAATTTTACACACTTACGCAACCCGTAAGATGAAACACAGCTAGAGCTGTGGTGCGACGTAGGAGCCGCTAAGCAGTGGTCTCCAACTCAATTGAGCGTGGGGGCCAGACAGCTCACGCCTGAAAGGTCGCGGGCCAGCGTAGAATGGGGGGGGGGAGTCTAAAAATTTTAAAGAGAGAGACGTTGTGCCTTATGCTTTTCGTAAACTCACAGTTTTGTCAGTGAAATCTTTATATTTGATCTGTTCATATGACTAATTTGGGAACTGGCCTCATGTGATAACCAGGAAAAAGGCTCGAGGTACACCTAAACACTTCTTTTGAGTTGTGAATGCGAAAGAATGAACGTCGCTCTTGCGAGTGTCCTCGTGACGTGGCCGCGCTGCGCTGACATCGTCCGGGCCGCCGCTCTCGGCCGATTCCTTTCCCGCGCGCTGGCGGTCTGTCCGAGCGCACAAGCCGATTCCTTGTACCGGCGCGCTGGCGGCGCGGACACGCAGCGCCATGGGGAAGCGGTCGTCAAAACTGACGCGCAGCGACCTATGGAAGCCTCGTTCCTTGAAACCACGACGCGCGTCAGCCAATGGGACCGAAGCCGAAATCTGATGGATTTCGGCTTCACTGCGCTCCATTGGGAGCGTGGAAACTAGGCGCCGTTTGGATAGGCTTTTTGTGTGGCTTCAAAGCTGGGAGCCGTCAGATCGCGGCTTCACTTGGAGAAAGGAGTTGAGGTGCCGTTTAGCGCGGCTTCAAAGCTGATGACGTCGGCTCGCTCCATGGGACAGTTAATGCTTTCGCATTAATAAAATGACACCGCCACGCCAACGTCCCGGCATTTTTCATGGAACAGGAGAGCAAGTATATCGTCGTTCCCGTTACTCAATTCACGCAGGATTTAACCAACCCCAACATGTATCTAAAAAAAGCAGTCAGTTAATTTGACAGTTCTTGCTTTCCTAGCGTTTTTTATTACAATACTCTGAACAAATACGTGTCTTTTAATGGGGATATCTTTTGAAGGCGAGAATCGCGAGCTCGTAGCTTTATCTTTGGCAGTTGCTCCTGTTGATCGAGAGTTCGCGCAATCGAGATACATCCTTGAACGAACAACTCACGCTTGCAGCCTTGTAGCGGAATTGTTGTACATTACAAAAAACTGAGAAGCAAAAAAATAAAGCGAAACCAAGTGCAAATGAACACAGATCAGTATACACAATGTGAATACGTTAAAAGAGCAGAGCTACTTCTTGAGGGAAAATGAATAGACGAGATGAGATCACTATGGCGCATGCCGTTTCTAGCGCTCGAGATATGGGAACCGAGACTCGCAGCCGGTTGCCTGCGGGCCGCATGCGGCCCGCGGGCCGCGTGTTTGAGACTCCTGCGCTAAGGTATAATTTTTGGGAGCAGATGGACTGAATGAACGGTAAAGGTGCGAGCGCGCCCCATAGAGTCCGCATCGGTGTTTTGCATGAAACCGAGTAACACACCGAACGAAAACTCCATAGCGTTTTGAAACCAATGAAGGCTGTATTGAGTAGAGAGCATTTCAGCTGTCTGCGTAAGAGGGGAGCGTGTTTTAGTACGTCACTTCGGTACAAATAGTTACACGAGCTAAACGAAAAGCGCCGAATAAACAGGGACAAGAAAGTAGACAAGACGAAGTACCCTCTAAAATGAAGGTTTATTAAAATAAACACAGACTATTATTACAATCTTTTTGGCTATTCGTTTAGAAAATAAAACACTGTTTGCTTGCCTTCTCTTCCTCTCTGATTTAGAATGCATACTAAAATTTTAAGGCAGTTTTACCTGCGTATCGCTCGAGAATTGTTGTTTCAGCTAATTCTGGGTCACATGAGCACCTATACCAGTGCACTGCCAGATTGCCCGGCGGGGACTGTTTTACTGACCATGCATGTCATCTTGCTACCATGGATGACCATGCACGTTATCTTGGCTGCTTGGTATCTTGTTATAAGCGGCCCGTGGAATGTTTGAGCGGAGTGCCGCAAATCGCCCGCGTCGGTATGGAGTGCGGTCAACGGCGCGAAACCGCGAAGTGTCCCACTTACAGCTATCGCTTTAATATCGCTGTGATATCGCTGTAAAACAAAATTGGGCCTAGCACACTACCCTGAGGTACTCCTGAGGCCACAAGAGCGAGCCCAGACCAGTGTTGGACAAAACACTCGATAAAAGTATTTAAGTTACCTACTGACACGGTCATGCCTGGTTACGTTTTGGAAACGGCTGCTCTTATGTGCATGTGGTGTCACTGAATCGAATCCGCCGCCCTTCACTAAGGCAGAAAGCGAAGAAGTTTTGTTAAGTGTTCACATGATTGTCAAAAGAACTTGAAACCGGACAAAGCGCTCTGATGGACCAAGTAAAAGTACTCGGAGAAAAATAGACGCAAACGGACATACTCGCATCTAGTCTTTCCTCCCGAGTCACAAACCTCGAAGCTGAGCTGGTTTCATTGAAGTTAAATCCTGCGCCGGTTTGTGCTGATGGTGATAGAACCAAAGTCTCTGAATCTCAGCTGAGGCAGCTAGAAGCACGCTGCGACGCCGCAAAAAGTCGTTGGCGCAGGTGTGTAACTTGCTGTTTTATGGACTTCCTGACAAGGCAACGGAAACCTGGGCCGAATCAGAGCAGCTCGTCCGCTCTGTGTGCACTGAAAAACTTAGTATTGAGTTGGACGGTCTTGTCATAAAGAGATCGCCTTGGTTTTTCAGTCCCAAAAAACAAAGACCAATCATCGCAAAGTTTTGTTTCTTCAAAAAGATACAAACCGTTCTTTCGGCCGGTTTCAAACGGAAGGGCACTATCTATTGGCGAAGACTTTCCGGCAAACGTACGCGTTGCCAGAAGGGAACTGCTTGCATTTGTGAAACCAAAGAAGTGTCGGGCTGCGATTTGATAACCTATACACGGATGAAAATTATTTCGTTTATGATTATACTAACCAACGTGTCATTCCTCGGAGCGAATACTGTATTTACTCGAGTAATAGCCGCACTGTTTATGAAGAAAACCTGAGGGTTCGCTTTTTTGCGGAGCACGCAGGTTGCCAATCACCGCGAGCCGATTTTGTTCTTCTATACTTCGTTTCAGCTTCGGTCCGAGCGCGGCCGATGTTATGAGCCGAAGGGCCAATCAAACTGCGAAGAAGGCACAACGTCCTGGCATGCTCTCTGCAGTTGATAGGACCAGCCGGTATTCGCCGTCTCTCTGTGCGTGCTCCTCCGCCGGCTAGTCTTATCAAGCGCAGAGAGCACGCCATGACGCTGCGCTTTCTGCGGTGTTTGATTGGCCCTGCGGCTCATTACATCGGCCGCGCTCGGACCGAAGCTGAAACGAAGTATAACCGAAACGTGGCTGACCCCCGAGGTTCCTGACTTTGAAATATTTCCGTCCAACATTAATTATGCAATGTACAGACGCGATATGATTAACAGAGGGGCGGAGGAGTACTGATAGCGATAAACAACCGCTTGTCATCATCGTTAGTGGTTACAGCAACTGGCTTGGAGGTGGCTTGCCCTTCAAGAAATGTCTGCGCGACTACTAACCCGCAAAACAGTCGAAGAGCCAATCTCTGTGATCTACGAAATCAGCTCTGCGAATGATGAGGCGGAACATCTGTTTAGAGCTGAAAATTAAGGCTGCCCTGTAGCATTACGCAATGCAAGCATGATGCTTTGCATTGTGTAATGCCACAGCGCAGACTTCATTTTTAGGTCTAAACGAATGTTCCGCCTCATCATTCGCTGAGCTGATTTTGTAGATTGCAGATGTTGGCTCTTTGATTGTTTTGCGGGTATGTAGACACGCGGGCATTTCTTAGAGTGTGGATTCATATTTCATCATACAGATACTGCTTGGCCTTTGTTACAGACCACCAGCCATGAGTATAGAGACTTTGTTCCTTTATTACACGAGTGTCTTAGCAACTTATCTTCAAAATTTCCCAAAGGAACTCCTGTACTTCTCAGTGATTTTAACTATCCCGCCATTATTTGGGACACGTTATCCAACAGCAATAATGAATCAAAACATTTATGGATATGTGTTGACATTTCAACCTCAAACAGCTCATTAATCAATCAACAGGAATCACTGCGCAGAGCAGCAACATACTGGACCCTTGACTTTCTACAGATCCTAGTATTATTAATAATCTTTCATTATTTCCTGGGCTCAGTGATCACACCATAGCACAATTTAACTTTTCCTTCTTATTAAACGCAAATGCCTTCACCAGATAATAAAGCTGAGTACGCTTCAATTAACACTGAATTAGAAATATTTTACGAGCAATTTGTCAAACATTTCGCTTGCGCGTAGTTGAACAAAACTGGATCCAAATTAAGAACAGCTAGGTTATCCTTTTAAGCCCAGAAATATGTACCCCTGGTTAACATTTAAACCGACGGACACAACTGTTTACTAAAGCAATTAAGAGAATAGGCAACAAAAAGGAGAGGTTATTTAAGAGAGTTAAGCTATCATCCACCAATAAGGAGGTACGGAATAAATATGAAAATGGGAAAAATTATACAGACAAGAAATTGCAAACGCTAAATCGAAATTTCATGAAAAAGACAGTAATAAAAGTATGGTCCGACAATCCCAAACAGTTCTGGAATATGATCAATCCTAAACCTCTCACCCTCTCACTTTCACAAACATAAAACAACTGGATTTAACTGACAAGCAGTGTGCTTATTGCCTAAATAAATATTTTTGTTTTGTATCTACCAACAAAAACCTTAATACTGTTCCGGTGCTTCATATTCCTAATCACCCACAAATGGAAGCGATTACTATCAACCCGTTCGGTGTCTTAAAAATCATCGAAAATCTGAAACTTACCTTAAATACAAGGAATGGCCTCATCTATTCCAAGATACTATTCAACACGAAACACATATCATATCTCTATTTGTCTGACATTTTCCGTGAATCCCTTGCTTCTGGTTACATTCCCCTTGACTGGAAAATCTTCCGTGTCATCCCTATACATAAGTCCGAAGACCGAAATTCACCTCTTAATTATTGTCCCATATCGCTAATTAGTATCCCATCTAAAATTATTGAAGACATCATATTTTCAAATGTCATAAAATATATTGAGTCCAATAACCTTCGCAACGTTAATCAACATGCATTTAGGAAAGGACTATCATGTGAAACGCAACTCCTAGAATTCGTACATAACATTCACTCTAACCTTGAACATAAAAACAAGTCGATGCCATCTTGACTTTGCAAAAGCCTTCAAGAGAATCTCATACTCGTCTCCTTACCAAACTTCACCACTTTAAAATTAATCCTCTTATCATCGCCTGGATATCAGAATTCACGTAACATCAGGCGTCCCTAGGGGTTGCGTACTCGGACCACTTCTTTTTCTAATCTACATTGATGATCTCCCTCTTTGTGTCTCTTCCATTATCCGCCTTTTCGCAGTTGACTGCGTAATTTATCGCACAATCATGAATAGTGACGATCATTCGTCCCTGCAAACCGACTTATCATCCATTGCTCACTGGTGTGACAAGTGGCAGCTGTCTCTGAACTTAGATAAATGCAATGTGCTAACCTTTTCTCGTATTTTATCACTGTCCTTTTACACCTACAATATTAACGACACAGTACTCAGTAGTGCTTCATCCTACAAATATCTTGGTCTTCATATAACAAGCGTTTTGCCGTAGCGGGGTCAAATATACAACTTGTCATTTTCTTCTATTTTTATTTTCTTCACACTGAAGTCTGCATTGTTGTCGTGGGTCGTTTCCCGTTCTGCGTTGCGCCTCAGTGCGGCAATCTTTACTTCCGTAGAGCAACCCCTTTTGTTTGAGGATTTTTGGCGGGAAACTCTAGGGGAAAAAAGGCGTCTTTGGGAAGGCGAGGGAGAAAACTTTCATTGTACGAACTTTGGGGTGAATTATGAATCACAATTGGCACAAAAGCGATGTTTTCACGAGTTCAATTCAAGTCATCGGAGCTTATCGGAGTTAGCAACAGGATTTGATTGCTCGAAAGAATGTTCAAGTTTGTTCATGCCACGCCCACGCTACTTCATACCGAAGAACTCGGAAAATGGTGGAATGTCAAATATGCATTTGATATAATGAGTACGAGATACTCAGAAATGTAATTAAAATATAGTATCAAATACTCTCGATGAGAAGTATTCGCAAGATACCGAGATACTTTAAAAAGTATTTGAAATGAAGTATCTTGAGTAGAGTAATTGAGATAGGCACAAGCATGGCCCAGACACACAGCCTCCAGACTCCACAAAGTGTACTCTGGATGACAGATATGAGCGAAACCAGTTTGCAATCTTTGGGTTCCTAAATAGGGCTTCAATTTTAAGTAATAATTTATAATGAGACACTTTATCGAAAGCCTTTGCTAAGTCTAAGAATATTATGTCCGTTTGAGCACGGTTATTTATGGTTTGGGAAAGATCATGCAATGTTTTAATGAGATGGGTTGCTGTAGAAAGAGATTTACAGAATTCGTGTTGATACTGATACAAAATATCGTAATTGTTAATAAACGCTAAAGGATGTTTCTAAACAATGTGTTTGAGAAGTTTTGAAAATGTAGTAATGAGAGATATAGGGCGGTAATTATCCACAAAAGAAGCCGATTCTCCTTCGTGTACAGGAATAATTTTGCAATCTTCCAGGGTTTTGGTACAGAGTCATTATTTATCAAGGATTGAAATAAAAAAAAAAAGTGCTCCATTCAACTTAACGCTTTAAAAATATATTTGAAATTCCGTCAGGACCGGAACTTTTCTTAATGTCAATATTAAGTAAGAGGTTTAGAACTCCCTGCTCTTAAATTATTAAATCATTAACTGGAGGATAATCAAAAAAAAATATATCCCTGCTGGAAAAGCTGTGCTGTCATGAGTAAGCACTGATGAAAAGAAATAATTAAGTGCCTCGGCTCGTTGCTGACTGTTATCGGGAGCACATTCCTTCTTGGGGATTAACATATCGCCAAAATTTAGCTTGGGCTTCAGTGAGAAATTTTTCATTTGAATTTATAACGACTCTTTTCAGTTCGTGACTCAGGGTCTCAAGTGCCATCTATGCATAGCTCTGTATCGTCACTTGCACTCTAAGAAATGCCTGCGCTTCCACTTACCCACAAAACACTTAAAGAGCCAATCTCTGAGATCTATGAAATCAGCTCAGCGAATAATGAGGTGGAACATCCGTTTAGACCTCAAAATGAAGTCTGCGCTGTGGTATTACGCAATAGAAGCATGACGCTTTGCATTGCGTAATGCCACAACGCAGACTTCATTTTTAGGTCTAAACGGATGTTCCGCCTCATCGTTCGCCGAGCTGATTTCATAGATCGCACAGATTGGCTCTTTAAGTGTTTTGCGGATAAGTAGACGCGTTGGCATTTTTTAACGTGTGGTTTAAATGCGTCCGTTTTCCGACGACGCTAATTAGCTTTCGTTTGATATGTATAACTACCCTAGTAATCCAAGGGTTAGTCTTGTCGTTTTGAAACGGGTAGGCACGAGTGAATTAAATGAGTGACCTGTGACATCAGCGAAAAAATCCCACAAAGCATCGGTAGTAGCACTTGACTGACAGAGCAATTAAAAGTCATCAAATGATCGTTCAAGGTAATCTAAAATACTAACACCTTCTGCTGCCTCAAAATTAAAAAAAAAATAAAAGAAGAAAGAATAATTTTTCTGCCAAGGACGATTATGCGTGCCAGGGCACGAACAAGTTCAACGTCGTAATTGTCATTTTAACGTGAAACGTTCTTTGGCTTGCCAGATTTAGTGAAGCCCGAAAAATCGACCGCGAAGCTCGACGCTGATTGACTGGTGGAAAGGTCACGTGATCATCAATGATTGGCTGACTCCGGTGAGTATTGGAGATTCTGGAAAACCGCCAGGCTTTAAAACCCGACCAGCGCGAGTATCTTCACTCCAGGAGCTGCTATCAAGTTTCTATGCTACGTGTTTATCTGATTAAGAGCGCCGTGAGCGTAGGCGCCGGGCTCGGTAACCTTCCGGAGCGATACCAACACAATTGCCCAGCAGTTGGCTACATATTTTATGACCCGAGATTCCTTCAAAAAGTCCACATTACGAGATTTAAACAAACAAATAATATTAATATTATTGATATTTATTTTCGAGTGTCCAAAAACCACCCGAAGGGCTTCACTTTGATACACCATGAACGAGTAAACGCCAAATTGACACCCAGAAAAAATAAAACACACATCACAGATAGGTAGGGATCCCTTGCAATTGCTTGCGGTAAACAGGAGAATCACTAAAAATTTCAATACCTGGATTGTCAAAGCGATTGAACAGTGATTGCATGCGAGACAAGGGTGAAGATCTGCATATGGTATTGACATAAAAAGTACAGTGATTTCTAGACAAACGGGAGGGGACATGGATATTAACCATTTTGTTCTTAGCCCGAGACTGACGCAGGAAAAAAGGAAAGTTTCAAAGCAGAAGAAAAATGAACAGTCGACACTTCTTGCGTCTTCCCTGACAACATTACGTCCCCCGGGTTGATAACAGAACCTCCACACTTCCGATCGAAAAAAACTACAAAACCGTGACTCTCTAGCCCTTCCCTCCTGAGATCTCATCTTAATGCTATCCAGAACATGCCTTCGTTTGACATACCACATACGGTTGAAAATTGTCCTCCTGGTGCTGTTTCAAAGGATGTAGTCTCTGTGCCGCTTGAAATCACCTCCCATCAGGAGCTCCCAAAGTCTTTCGGAAGCGCTGCGTATTTCTTTGACTTGAGGCTTCTCTGTACGCCTTGAGGATCCTCTTCTTGCCGCTTTAATGGCCCCCCGATGCCGAAAGATGTTTGAATGCAGCTGGGTCCACGAATCTTTTTCGAAGGCAGATGCCGAAATATGCAACCTCGGCCTTCAGCTCCGCCAGTCGACGTCCCAGCCGGTCCAGTATACTGCTACCACTTGAGAAATTCAGGCGGTCGGTGTCGCTGATGATGTGGTTGTACATGAGAAGGGGATCAAGCCTGCTTCAGGTATAATCAATGATAATGCAGTGAGTGCGCAGGCGAGCTGGTGGATGTTAACCATTTTGTTCTTAGCCCGAGACTGAGGCAGGAAAAGAGGAAAGTTTCGAAGTAGAAGAAAAATGAACAGTCGAGGACACGTCTCTATTTTAGAGACGTGTCCTCGACTGCTCATTTTTCTTCTACTTTGAAACTTTCCTCTTTTCCTGCCTCAGTCTCGGGCCAAGAACAAAATGGTTAACATCCACCAGCTCGCCTGCGCACTCACTGCATTATCATTGGATATTAACATTGAATAAAAGCGAATCATTATCTATAATTTAATCTAATATCTTGTGCAAAGTGATCAAGTCACGTTCTGTTCTTCTGTCAGACAATGATTTCAGCAAGAACTTATCTAGCAGAAAGTTGTAATCAAAATAAAAGCGGCACTGAAGATAGCGATCCTAAACGATGCGTATTAAGCGTTTTTGCGCACTTAAAATTTATGCTGACTGCGTTTCTGACAGAATTCCAAGTTGTAGAACCGTATATCAAGCCTTGACTTAACACGAAATCAAAATAAACGAATAATACGGGCAGGGTTTTTAAATAGCTTCGTGATGCGAGATACAGTCCCAAAATCATTGTCGCGCTGCCAACAATAGAACACACATGCCAAATAAACGTGAGTTCCTTATCTATGCTCACGCAGAGGTCTCTTACAACAAAAATGTGTTTGATTAAAGTTTCTTTTAATACATAATCGTTATGCTCTACATTACGACATCTGCACAGCAACAATACATTTGTTTTGAGAGGGTTCAGTGACAAGCAATTCACTTTACACCACTGAACTATGCGCGACACATCATTCTGTAAAGTTTCGCAGTCTACAGGAGTAGGAACATTGAAAAAAAGCTTAATGTCACCTGCAAGCAACAACTCGGAATTTTCGACATATGACGCTATATCATTTACGAAGATAAGAAGCAAAAGGGGGCAAAAGGGGGCCGGCGCTGGCCAATCGCGAGGACGGATCCGCCGTCGCGATTGGCCAGCGCCGGCCCTCGCGCCTTCCTCGAGGAAGTGGAGGCGCCCTTCAGTTTGAGTGTAGTTTGAGTGAGGTTTCTGAATTCGGCGGTAAGTATATACTCTAAAAAAGGCCCGTGCATCCGCTTTCCCGCAAAACACCTGGAGAGCCAATTACCGCAACTTATACGGAGGCAGCTCAGCGAATGACAATACCGAAACATATGTTTATACCAAGAAACATAGTCTGAGTTGTGACATTAAGCAATGGAAGCGTGGCGTTTTGTATTGCTTAATGTCAGAACTCAGAGTGCGTTTTTTTGGTCTCAGCATATGTTTCGGCATCATCATTCGCTGAGCTGCCTCAGTAAGTTGCGGTAATTGGCGATCCGAGTGTTGTGCGGGAAAGTGGACGCACGGGATTTTTTTAGAGTGTAGCATAACGTATTGCCAGTTCGCTTAAACAGTCTGTGAAAGCGATATTTTTTAAGTAAGCATGTTTTTAAATCTTTTAAAAACCATTCTGTAAAAGTTGAGTGCTTGAAAATTCGCTGAGGCTGAAAAGTATCAATCGCGCCATAACAATCGACGAAAACTTCTCAGTCACTGTTTCCGCGTCAGTTATTGCAAGAACCCCGCTCCGATCAAAGTTTTCGAAGTATCTGTGCATGCTCAGATAATCTCCTTGGGCAAAGATGTAAGTACAGTAACTACGGGATATTGGCTTTTTTCGTGGAAGGCAGTAGATAACCTCGAATGGTGGGTGAAACTCATCTATTCGCAATGAAGATAATATAAGAGAGTTCACAGAATCGACTGATATGTTAGATAAAACAAAGTCGAGAACATTTCCAGCGATATTCTTAATTGGGTTAAGTTTATTAATGCCACAGTAGTTCATGAACGACAGTAACCATGAAGATTTATTTGATCTTATACACTCTAAAAAAAGCCCGTGCGTCTACTTTTCCGCACAACACTTGAACAGCCAATCAGCGCAACTTACGGAGGCTGCTCAGCGAATGAAGATGCCGAAACGTATGTTTAGACCGAAAAACGCAGTCTGAGTTGTGACATATTAAGCAATGCAAAACGTCACGCTTGCATTGCTTAATGTCACAACTCAGACTGCGTTTTTTCGTCTAAACATATGTTTCGGCATCGTCATTCGCTGAGCTGCCTCCTTAAGTTGCGGTGATTGGCTCTCCGAGTGTTGTGCGGGAAAGTAGACGCACGGGCGTTTTTTAGAGTGTAAGGTTGTTGCAATTAGCAAACCTCAGCGGCCAGTCCACTCGTAGAGAAGAACTTGTATAGTTGGGCTAGTTGGTGAACGTTGGAAATCATGGTGAAAGGCGCCTGTAAGTCTGATTTATCTCTTGTGTCCGTAGTTTTTTTGCGCCTTACACCATGATTTCCACTCCTGGAAGATTAAATTCTCCATATATTTTTACTCTGTATTCCGAAAATGTTATGCGTTTACTAAGTCTCAAATATTTCTATAAAAATTACTTTCTCGGAAAGTGGTGAAAATAATAGTTTCCAATTAGATAATTGAAGCCATCGCATGCCTTAATTTCTACCCAGACACACTCAGATAATGATTCCAGGTCAAAACGACGATGTGACGAAAGAAATGTCTCGTTAGCAAATAAAACGCCACCACCAAACTTTTGACCAGAAGACTTGTAATCTCGATCACGGCGTTACACTTTGTAGTTAGGTGCAAAATAATTGGAGTCAGGTATCTCATTACAGAGCCAAATTTCTGTGAGGCCAAAAACATCAAACTTCATTGTCACTATGTTGGGCATGAACTCATCGGCGTTCGTTCGCAGGCCCCTCACGTTTTGATAGCAAACACTAATCGTTGCAGCCATCCTCGCGTGTTACGGTTTCCTCATTTTGAACAGGCGCATTGTCAAGGCGACCAAAAAACTGGTGGAAGATACTGCCCTCGGGCCAAACTTCGAGTTTGGTTAGAGCTGCAATTCTGTTTCGTCGCAAGCCATGTGGAACGACGAGTACGATGGAAACTTAGTTGTCATCTTGAAACTGACAACCGTTCTTCCTTCTAGCAAAGGCTCAATCGGTAATACAATGACAGTAACAGACGTTTTCAGGTCAAGCCGGGACACAAATAGCGCGAAACGACGTACGTTCGAGAAACAGCATTCACCTTGTCCGGTTTTGCGATACCAGGCGACGGCTTGGCTCGTCGCCGGAGCTTGACCAGAATGAAACCGTCGTAGGTCGTGCTTGCTGAATTCACCCCGTCGACACCCCATAATCCAGAAAGCAGCGACGGGAAATTGCACTCGTAATCACTCACGGTGTCCGGTCGGCTTGTCGAATGATGCGGCAGAGTCCCGTGACAAGGCGTCGACGGTGTTTGAACTTGCACGTTCGGCGGCACTTGCGTTGGCACAGGAAGGGCATGAACCTCGGATGTATTTGTGTCCGGGACCTTTGCGGCGTCGGTAGCAATGGAATTCGGTCCAGAACGTTCTTCCGCAGCAGCAGAACTTCAGAGCGAAGACTCGCGTATAGTGTTTATTTCACAGCGCTGCAAAGCCTTTTTTTTTCATTGAATGTTAATATCCTCAAATTCCCTCCCAAATACTTTTTCCCTCCTTTCGCGTGCGGCGAGACTCCTCACTCTTTAACGGCGTCGGTGGGTTGGCGCAGTTAACGTCGTCTGCTTTACGTCTGCTAGTCAAAGCGATGGCTGCTTTACCTTTCCTGCGTCTGTCGGAGATTCACCGCTGCCTCAGAAAACAAGGAGATGACAAGAGGAAGAGATTGACCTCTTAATCTAAAATTGAGGTCAGCGATCAAAGTATAAGACGGGAAGGGTTCACAAGGGTCGCGTGGGCATATTCCATTCAGCACGCCAGCCGGTCGTGGGCAGACGGTCGCCGAGTCGGAGTGCCTTCTAGGCCTATCTGCCGAGCTCGCTTGGTCGTTGTCGGTGGAATCGTGGCCGTTGGAGCTTTTCCCGGGTGTTTGTGGATCCAGCGTTCTTGTTCGTCGTGGTCTGTTTCAAGTACTTTTTTATTTTTTTCTTGCTGCTTGAAGTCGGGACGCGTGAGAAGCGCACGTAGAAAAATAAACGTCCGTGGGTCGTCGCGACCGCGACGCTGTCGGCCATGCTGATTTGATCGTAAGAAGTGCGTAAGACAGCTTCGGAGCTGTCGTAGGGTTTCGTCGTAACCTGCGCAAAACTTACGAAAATCTCGTTTCGCGAATACGAATTTGTTCTTAAGTTTTGCCTTACGCACATTTTTGGCGTAAGATCGTTTCGTGAATCTGGCCTCTGCACTTCCGAAAGTCGCAGGAAAGGTGAGACTGACGCAGACGACGTTGCAAAGGAGCAGACGACGCTCATCAGATAGGGGGTCGCGATCAGCCAATCAGGGCTCGGCGTTCTGACGTCACCGCTACCCCCTGCGCAAGAAGCAGACGAGCTTGCCCTCCGCATTGGTGTGGACTACCTGAGCGCCTCGAGGGTCATCGGGTACTTCGAATGCGCGGAAGCACTTGTCGATGAGCTCGCTTGGCGCGTTAAGCCCGGATCACACTGCTCATACATCACGCAAAAGACAGTCTGCAACCACGAGTCACTGCAACATCCGTGGTTCGAATGCCGCGTGCCAAGTTTCTCATTGAACTCATTGCCATGCGGCATTCGAGGCGCGGATCTCGCGTTGACTCGCGTTCGAATCTGTGTGCAGACTGTCTTTTGTATGATGTAAGAACAGTGAAACCCCGGCTTTACTGAATTCATCCTGTATGGAACTTAATTTCTATGTTAATTCTAAGTGACAAAGAACAAGTTTGACTTGAGGTGGCCGTGCAGTGTTTTTGAGTGGGAATGTTTCTCGATTTAAACAAGCCCAAGAATACTCGTACGAAACGGACACAGAAGCTCCTTTGTCGCGGTGTAATTTCAAGGATAAGAGCGGACTCAGTCGTTCAGTGTCTTTCGCAAAGTTCGATGACGTATCGCGGGGATTTCTTCCTGGTGACGATAGTCGGATGCGGTTAATAGACCGATCTCACCAAGCGTTCCACACATGCGTTACGTCGCCATAACTGTAGTTCGTAAGAGGCAGACGCCAGTTCACGAGACAGCTCATGTCGCGCTCTGCTCGCGCAGGCCTCCAGCAAGGTTGTCGCGCGTGCAGAAAGACTACAGCTCCCACGATGCATGGCGGCAGCGGTGGCGTACTCAAACTAGCTGGTGAGATCGGTCTATTGTACACACGAGTACTGCGTGAGCACTCGATTGGGCTCGTGACAGTCAACTCCTTGAACATTTGGGCACTGGCTCGTGTATATAATGCTCTCGAGCTGGTGAATGCACCACCCGCGCATTCACCAGCTCGACAACATGGCTCGCGCTGCGCAGTTGATCTTGGCGGAAGCTCGGTACACAACATTATTTATTTTTATTTTTTTAAGAATGATCTCACAGCAGCTGGATATTAGGTTAGGTGGTACCCTATTTTTTGCAACCTTTTTACTTGCTGTAAAAAACTGTTTGTCATCTGGTGTTTTCAACGTTTTGCAAGGCCCGCCTTGAGACGGGTTATGGCTATCCACTTTGAAAGATACAAGGCTTTTTTGTTTTAGAACGCGATCGGCAATCCTCCCAGCAACTTCTTCCAACCCCGAATTTGTGTTAAAGATAGTCGTCTACATATCTGAACACCTTTACTGCATGCAAATCAGCAAGGCCTTACGCAATTCGCTTGCAAAAATATGGTAAAGAAATATTACGCAAGGGAAGCGCAACAGAAGACCAAGAACAAACGCCAAATTTCAGTAAAAACGAAACGAAAAGCAACAGCAACGTTAATAGTAATTGACGGCAGTGGACTGAAGATAAAAAACCAAAAGCTCTAAACAAATTTCGCTGCTAACGACCGCAGAACTTTGAAACTTGACATCTCCTGACTTGTTTATCTTATCTGCAAACGTTGAGGACCTCCTGCTCCTGACGGGTTTCCTCAGGCCAGTGGCGTCAGTAGGGTCAGCGGCACCTGGAGCGGTAGCCCGCCACAACCCCTCCCCCCCTTCCCTTCCCTCGTGGCACGCCGCAACATTACGCCCCCCCCCCCCCCCCCCCCCCCCTTCTCCTCCCCGCTCTCGTGGCCCGCCCGACACCCCCCTGCGCGCTGCACCCGGGGCGCCCCCCCCTCCCCCCCCCCCCCCCCCCCCGCCCCCTCGTGACGCCGCTGACTCAGGCTGTTCGGGATAAGATAGTTTTGTTAGCGACATCGGACGCCTGCTCTATCCCTCTTTTACCCTGCCGATTCCGATGACATGTCTGGATAAATGTCAATGCAAAAATGTCCTTTTTCTGTTTCATCAAATGTAATTATATGCCGCTAACCGATCTGTCTATAGGGAGCAGGGGTTTCGTCAAGTTGCACTTCTGCACCTTTTTCTCCTGCCTCCATCGCCCATTTTGCATTATGGCATTTGGGGAGTAAATGAAATGAATTAAAGTGAATTGGGTGTAACAAAATGGCACCGCCCTTAGAGCAGTTAGTGGAATGGTCTATACCAGGGGTCTTCAGACCCCGGCCAGCGGGCAAGATCTGGCCCGCAGAGCGTCCGGCCCACAGATGGCCGCGGTCTTTCTAGTGACGCCCGGCCCGCGGCCCGCTGCTACCGAGGCCAAAAATAAGTGCTCGTAAAAAAATTTGCGCCGCGGTATGCACCAAAAGAACGGTTATATTAGAAAGAATGAAGGAAGACTGTTGAGTTGTGCCACTATACGAATTTTCAAATAGTAGTTTCGAAAACGTACGAGGACACCTGAGTACTTCTTATAAAATGTGAAGGCGAAAGTATGAATGTCGTTCTTCCGCTCCCTTAGTTCGTCTGCTGCGTAGTGGCGTGAACAGCTACGTTTTGATACTGCCGAGGTAGCGGCCGACGGCCGAGCGTGCGTCCTCGTGAAGTGGCCGCGCCGCACTGAGCTCGGCCGTACAGCCTCACCGGAATTTGTACGAGCGGACTGTTCGGGCAGGTCCGCACCTCTGACCGGCGGCCAGGCCGCTGCCTACGCTGCGCCGCCATGGAGAGGGCTTCTCTGGCGACGTCCCTTGGAACTAGGCTGTGCAAGAGCCAATAGGAGCCTTGTTCCTTGAAACTATGGCGCGCGCCAGCCAATGGGAGCCTATCCATCAGATCGCGGTTTCACTTCGCTCCATTGGGACAGGGGAGTTTAGGTGCCGTTTGGCGCGGCTTCAAAGCTGATGACGTCGGTTCGCTCCATGGGACAGTTAATGCTTTCGCATTAGTAATGCGCTATTCGATATTCGCTTCGAGATTAACTCTGATATTGGCATTTTTTGAAGTGTTGACTACGGCGGGTTAGCCCCATTGAGCGCGCTTCTTACCGAGCACCGGTGTACTGCTGAGAAGCAACACTCGCGGGAGCGAGTTTCAAGAAAGCGAGCTCCGCGGGCTAACCCGCCGCAATCAACGCATCGAAAAATACAAATATTGCAGTCATGTTCTTAAGAGGAAAGCCCAATTTCAAAGTGGGATGGCGGACGCGCGCGCGTGGTGTGTGTAAACAGAAACGGAAACTTTCTAAATGCTGATATCTAGACTACAGTAAATTAAAAAAAAGAAAAAAAGAAAAATTAGATTGTGGCTTTTATGCAAGAGTATATCTTAGGCAGAGATGTCTTGACAACCTACGTAGCCTACGTTCGTCATTCACGATTGTGTTTTTTTTTTTTTTAATTCTAGATTTAGTAAAAAAGATTTGCGTATAGCAAGAACATTTATTAATCCCCTCAATTAGGTATAGCTGGGCATCTCTATAGGGTTAATGTTGTTAAATGCATCGTTCACTTGCCATTCCCATGTAGGCAGTGGACGTTCGGCGGCCACAGTTCATAAATATAGCTGATTAAAGTTAACTAATACCCGTGCCACACGGGCAACTCGAATGCCATTTACCACGAATGACATTCGTGTGATCGACGAATCGGCTCGCGATCTGTCGCGCGTGGAACGCCCCACACGCTCGGGGTGTCGCGCGCTGATTGGCCGATCGTTCAAATGTCATTCGTTGTAAATTGCATTCGAGTTGCCCGTGGGGCACCGGTATTAGTTTAGATATGAACAAGTGGAAGCTTAGGAATAACCTTTACGAGTTCAGATGGGTTTTCGTTTAGGCACGGTGCAGTAGTGAAAAGCATGGGGAAACTATTCAATAATCGATTACAAAATATTCGGCAAAAACCTCTATTCGTTCCGAATTCGCCTCGAACTCAAAATTCACTATTTACACAATCCTAGAAAACTGCATCAAAACGCCAGTTCTATCGGCATATGTTATGTTGCACATTGTCATCACCAGAATTACTATTGGTAGTTCTCTGCTTTTTTCAATTAAATTCAAGCTTTATTTTTCCAAGTTTGCACTTGAGGGACCTCCAGACAAAAAGCTGCTATATAAGCAGCTTGACAGGGTCTGGGGTCCCGTAACAAACGACAGCAGCAACTTCACAAAAGTATCATAATGCACTCTGTAAAGTAAGATGTTACAAATTAATACATTTTTCACGACACAACGTCAAGTCAACATGTGACTTCAAAAAAAAAAAACTTTTTTTATGGTTTTAATCAAAGTATGCGCGAAGTTTATTTTTAGGAAGAGTGAAAACATTGCTACTATGAAGATGCTATTTATTTAAGAATATTGGAATGTTGTAGGGGGTAAAGTGACTGAAGATTATAGTTTGTGCGATTTCGAGGGACCAACCATTTCTCTGGAAAACGTGTATTGATAGTGCTTTCATGTAAAGTTATTTCGGAAGTGCGATATAAAAAATTCACGAACGTAAAAGATGAGAAGCAGATTGAATGAAGTATAGCGGAATTCATAGAAGTGTTCTAGACCAGTGGTTCTCAACCATCGATGTTTCGCGGACCCCTTGCGGTTCGGCGGAGATGATGGAGGACCCTTTTCGTGGTGAGGGGAGGGGGAATCTATAAGTTGAATATAATTATTTCATAATAAATGGATTTAACGAAGGGCTAGCGTTAAGTAGATTTCTCTTATTGACATGCACGCGAGAAAAATATAGCCCAATAATAAAAAGAATAATTCTGGATATGAAAAAAAAAACAAAAAAAAACAGCTTTTATTGCCGGGCTTGGCTGATGAGGCAGGGCATCGCAGATCCCTAGAATGCCTTCGCGGACCCCTAAGGGTCCGCGGACCCCCATTTGAGAACCACTGTTATAGACGAATTACTTTATATTTATGAAATAAGGATTCAGTAGGATAGTTATACGGAGCATCCGCAATACAACGCAATATATTTTTTTGAAGTTATAGAATGCTATTTAAAGTGGTCTTTGTAGTTGTTCCCCATACCAAGTGACAGTAATTCAAATGGGAATTAATTAAGGCGTAGTATATTTTTAGCTTAATGTTTACCGGCAAAAAAAAACTCCGGAACCTAGCAACTGTCCCCACTACTTCAGAAAGAGTTTCGTTAAATATTCAATGTGGTAATTCCATATCATATGTTCAGAGAAGTATACGCCAAGAGTTTTGTGTTGATGTACTATTTCAATTGACGCATTTCCAATCACTAGAGGATTTGTAATATTAACTAATTTATTAACGGGTCTAAATAGAATTGCTTTTGGCTTTAATGTGTTAATTTTTAATCCATTGACATCCGACCAAAAGAGAAAAATTTCTAAAACGAAATTAGCCCTCCTTATAAGCTCATCAACATCACTACCGGAAAATAGAAGACTCGTCTGCATAAATTATAAATTTAGCTTGATCAGTAATGTTTATTACATCGTTTATATAAGCATTAAATAATAAAGGTTCCAGGATACTGCCCTGTGGGACGCCACAAACAATGTTCGAGAACGGTAAGCGTTGGCCGTCAATAGTCACACTTTGCTGGCGATTCTCTAGATGTGATTTAAGGAATTCAAATGATATGTCGCGAACCCGATATTTATAAAGCTTTGAAGGTAGCGTTGTGCGATTGAGGCAATCAAAAGCTTTACTATAGTCGATAAAGACAACAAGTGTGACCAGTCGTTTTTTAATATTTCCAAGTATAATTTCTTTCTGTAGTAACAATGCCGATTCAGTAGATTTACCTTTTTGAAAGCCAAATTGAACCTCTGTTCGTATGGAATGTTTTACAAAAAAATGTTGGATACGTTTAAAAACAACCGCATCACCACGTGGTGAATGATGTTGATTGAGGCGAAGCTCTGGTGGTGCTTGTCTGCGTAGACGCTGAGCCGCAGCATACCGAGCCTTTCGTTCGTTTTCATCCATGTCACGCTGCGGTCAAATGCTCAAATGCGTATACAACCACGTTCCATACCACACATTTTCTTTCTGACATGGATGAAAACGAACGAAAGGCCCGGCATGCTGCGGCTCACCGTCTACGCAGACAAGCACCACCAGAGCTTCGCCCCAATCAACATCATTCACCACGTGAAATGCGGTTGTTTTTTGCTTTTGTTTTTTGCCCTACACGAGCACGGGAGCACGTGCTCGCGTGCTCGTGACCTGACGGCGGACGGACATACGGACATGGCTAGCCCCTAAAGGGGTATTCACACGAGGGAGAAATCCCGGGGATTTCTCCCCGGCACGCGCGCATCACGAGATGAAAACGCGAGGCTTTTGCACATCGCAAAGCCTGACGTTTTCGTCGTGGGATGCGCGTGCCAGGGAGAAATCCCTGGGATTCCTCCCTCATGTGAATACCCCTTAAAGGGGTATTCACACGAGGGAGAAATCCAGGGGATTTCTCCCTGGCACGCGCATCCCACGACGAAAACGTCAGCCTTTGCGATGTGCAAAAGCCTCGCGTTTTCATCTCATGATGCGCGCGTGCCGGGGAGAAATCCCGGGGATTTCTCCCTCGTGTGAATACCCCTGAAGGAGCTTCGCCCCTAATATTTTTTTTCTAGCTCCTTGGAGAATATTGGAGGAATAGAAATTGGTCTATAATTACTAAACATGTTTTTTATCCCCTCCTTTGAAAATAACTGAGATTTTAGCTAGTAAGTTCCATATTTTGAGGAAACTTACCAGAATTTATAGACAAATTTAATATATATGTTAAGCGTGAGATTATATTTATGACAAATTTAATAGGTTTTATCTGTATATCATCGATATCACAGCTCTTACTATTTCTTAGCCCAATAAAAGTATTCAATATTTCTGTTTCAGCTCTAAGTTTTAGAAACAAACTGCCATTGATTTCGTTAACAAACGATACAGCACTGTCACTATGCGGTCTAGGTGTTCTATTTACGAAATAGTCGTTAACAATTTAGCCAGAGAGACTCCAGACACAGTGTGGCCATCTACAATTAGGTCACCTATTTGTTTTGAGATTGTCCCGCTGCTGAGAGCTTCATTAACTTTTTTCCACATAATATCAGGTCGCTGTTAGTCAACGTCATTAAACATTTCTTTATAGTACACAAATTGCGCTTTTCACAATTCAGCGGTTAACTGGTTCCGAACTTTCTTAAAGATGACGAGCTTGTTTAAATCCCGTGACCTTAAAAACGCCCTATATAAACGGTCTTTTTTTTTTTTTGCTTCATTTTGATATGCACTGAAGGTAGCGTTAAATAAATAAATAAGCCTAAATTAGAATACCCACGGTATTCTAATTTTCTTTGACACAGTAACTTTTACTTTCGGCAAGTGAAAATCGTAAAGATTCTTGAATGTTTGAATAAATTGATTGTATATATTGTTTACAATCTAGGTGGAAAAAAAGAAAGTCCCAATCTTGGCTTATTACGGCATTACGAAATGCGAGAATATTAGAATTTGTAATGTTCTGAAATGTTATTGTATATTTATTTTTATTTATCTGTTTCTTCAAATCGCGGTTATAAAAGGGCAGAAATATTGGATTGTGGTCACTGATGTCACAACTTACTGTGCCAGAAACTTTAACGTCTGTATTAGCGTTAGTGATAGAAAGGTCGATGGGATTAGAAGTAGATAGGGTTACTCTAGAGGAGACGTGATGACATTTCTAAATCCGGCGGAGTTTAGTGTGGTCGTGAGTAGTAAAGTTTTTAAAGTATATTGACGTTAAAGTGACCCCCCAGAATTAAATTATACTTATTTACTGACACAAATTCAAAGAATTGCTCAAGGAAGGAAACAAAGTTTTCAAAGTTTGCCGCTGGCGAGCGATATAAAACAAAAAAAAATATATTTTTTCGTTCTCTTATGGGTAATATCTAGTAGTCGCTTGTGATTTTCGAATAGCTATAGGTGGTATTCACTGAGCCTGCAGGTTCGATTTTGCCAGGGAGCGCCACCGTCGATCCGCCATCTTCGAGGTCTCGGTTTGACTGGCTTGGTTACGCTACGTGGTCGTCCGCTGCTAGTGTGTGCTAATTTCATATCGTTGAAGCTTCGTTGAACAGAAGAGAGACGGAAAGTTTGTCTCGGGGGCGGGCCGTTTTTCTTGTTGCCGCCGAGTACCGTGTGTAAAGGCTGTACCGCATGTAAGCAATTTGGCGAGCGACGGGACGAGACGAGCGACAGCGACGACGACCCGCTTCGCTGTCGCTCGGTCACTCGTGCGACGTGGCAAACCGCATGAAAGCGACGGGAGCAAGCGACCAAGGCGACAAGCGACCCTTTCTAGAAATCCAAAAACCGAGCGACGCGACGAGCGACCGCGAGAAATATCCGTCGCTCGTCGCCGACTCCCGTCGCTGTCGCCATCGCTCGCTAAATCGCTTACATGCGGTTCACCCTTCACTGTCACTCGTCGCGTAGCTCGGTTTTGGGATTTCTAATAAACGTAGCGCTCATCGCCTTGGTCGTGTGCTCCCGTCGCTTTCATGCGGTTTGCCTCGTCGCGCGAGTGACCGAGCGGCAGCGAAGCGGGTCGCCGTCGCTTGTCTTCCCGCTCGCCAAATCGCTTACATGCGGTTTTTATATCGCTTGGGCTAATGAAAAATGCGCCGCATTTTTCATAAGCTGCGCACTCTGTGAGCCGCGCGGTATGTTTCTGTACAGGAACGAACACCGAAGGCACGACGTATGTACGACACAGCGGCGATGGAGCAACACAGTTACACGGCCGTAGTACAGAAAATCCGCTAAAGGAAAACAATAAAGAAACTAGCAAAACAAAACAAAGAGTAATCACACCGTGGTACAAAAGCACCAAAGTAGAAAAATTAGTTCTTGCAAAGTTGCAAGAGCTACCGCGCTACCGCCGTCGGCACGGCGGGCGACACGGAGCGGTTCATGGAGCCGAGGGAGCAACGCGGCCGCGGTAAACGAGTCCGATAGCGACAAAAACGAACAAACACACAAAAAATACTCCCACGGCGCTTCAAAAGCACCAAAGTATAAGAATAACCCCTAGTTTCGATCAATAAGACCCTTTAAAGTTGTAAAATACTGCTAAACCACGCTCAAAAGGTCCGGCCAGATGGCATTCGCGATAGCAAGAGACCTCGAAGATGGCGACCGTGGTGGGCGATGCCAGCGAACCTAGCGAGTGACGTCAAGTGAATGTCACCTATCCAGTAGCTCCGCATGAATGTTATGCTTGAGGTAAATTGAAACACCACCACCTCGCTTTTTACTAGAATATAAAAAGTAATGTTCGTAACCATCTAAACGAAGTATATCAGCGTCTTGCTGATACCATGTCTCAGTAAACATAATAGTATCAAATGATGTCTGAATTTCATCGAAAAGTGAAAAAAGTTGATCAAATTTATTTTTATAGACCGTCCATCAAGAAGAAAAAACAGAACAAATATTATACCACAGAGGCACTGATTACGTTAACTAATCTAAACAAGGTGAGCTTTGCTAGCGATGGTGATGACAGGAAGGTGCATGTTCAGCTTTATGATCGATAATTTTGCCATTTTCCACCCAGTCAAATTTCCAATCCCATTGAAGCTTCTTTGTAACCGCCATTCCTATAGGATTCGTTTGAGTTGCGCAAAGATGTTCATTCACAAAGATGGGCGCTTGCGAAGAAATGCCTAAGTCTGAGTTTATAAGGCGTTTCTTTTTTTGCTTTTCCGAGCACCGCGTCACGTTTCTTTCTGTTCATAAACGGCACAATGATGTTGGTCTTTTCGGCGTCTCGAGTCGGTACGCGATGACATGCGGCGATATCAGCACACGTGATCGGTTCGCCGATCCCACCCCCCAGTTTATCAAGCATATCGTAAAGGTTTTCCTGATTGCGCTTCTCGACTCCCTTTATCTCAGTGTTTCCGTTTCTAGAATACTGTTCGCAAAGCGCTAACCGCTCCTGGCATTCCTTCAGTCCTTCCTCCATTGCATCACACTTTAGGCAAAGATTTGCGTAGTCCTTTTGCAGGTGTGCGCTTTCTCTCATTGCGCTTGGAAAGTTCTCCCCGATTTCTTCAAACGGGGTTTTCATGAACGACACGCTCTCTTGCACACCTTTCAACTCTGCTCGTATTACACGGATATCTGTCCGTATGTCTCTTTCCAAAGATTCACGTAAATTCTTAAATTCCTGACGAAATTCATCTTTAAAGTCATTCAATATTTTTACGAAATATTTAAAGAAAAAAAAAAAAGCAGCAATCGAAGGACAGGGAGTGAAAAACACACTTTTAAAAATGTTTACAAAAAAAAAAAATGAGGCACTGCAAGTTTGGCAGCGGCGACGTAAGACCTTGCTGAAGTTTGCAAGTAAAAAAGAAAAGTACACAAACCTGGTAGTTTCCTGCTTCATGTATATCGTGCTTAGTGATCTGATCTAATCTACCATTTTCATTAGTCTTCTGCCCTGTATGAATATGCAAAATTACCCTATGCGCTTTGATTTATGTCTGGTGAGTTCTCAGAGTCACAGATATTTTGTAATGTCATAAATAGTAAAATATTGTACTTAAAAATAAACTGTATGTATTTGTCCACCTTACATTTCTCATTTGAATTTTTGCTCGTGTATTTCCGCACCTAAATGCTTATTTAGGCTTATTTATTTAGTATTTTCTCGTTTATACTGCCTTATCTAATTTCTGGCCCTCGAAACTGCAACAGGTCCCCTATCAGGCCCCCTATCACCGGAAAACAAAGAATAGGTACGCGTGCGTATATCTTATTTACCCAAAGTTTGTCAAAAGAAAACTTCGACTGTATCAATGACACCCAACACATGCAACGACAACGTATGCGATAGAGTTGGGCAATTCCACCGTCGCTAAAAAAAAAAAATTATTATAAAGTTCAGTTTTTCCCGTAAACAAAGGGAAAGAAACAAAAAATAAAAGGTTAAAACGATTTTTTCATTTCCCTCTAGAAAAAAGTTGGTAAGTAATTCGAAACCCATATCTTCAGTTCGTTTGCCTTCAACAGTGTGCAACTGGGTTCATTCCAAAAACCATATCCGAAATTGTTACTTTAGAGATCGACCGCGTTTGTTTACACAGCTTCAAGTCCTAGGAAGGGTATTCCCCATATTTTTCGACCTATCGGGACTAGCTAAGTTTCCTGAGTACCTGGGTTTCACTCTTCAGAATGAAGGATGCAGTATATATACTGACAAGGCGGAAAATAGAGCGGATACCAAAACCAACATTCAAATTTCCCCGCGCTTTCCAGTGGCGTTTCGTCGCAGGTACACTCTGAAAAAAGCCCGTGCGTATTCTTTGCCGCACAACACCCAGGGACCCAATCTCCGCAACTTATGGAGGCAGCTCAGCGAATGACGATGAAGGAAAATATGTTTAGACCAAAAAAAAAAACGCAGCTTAGGCAATGCAAGCGTGACGTTTTGCATGGCTTAATGTCATAACTCAGACTGCGTTTTTCAATACTGATTTGGTTTACAGTTTACACAGCGATTCAGCTCGAATTAGAGAAAAACCTACGCTACTGGCCACGTGTGCCACAGTGAACACAGAATGTTCACACGAGGCCGTTCGCGTGGATAAACGTTGTTGTCTGTGTTCGCTGTCAGTGCGCGCTTTGTGGCAAGCCCTTGACCGAAAAGATTGTCAGCCGCCAGCACGTGGAGTTTTGTTCAGCAACCCAGAGTTAGAAAGCTTCCCCTTGTTCTATTTTGCAAGCAATCAGGAGACGCAGCTTACACCTCGCCTGAATGCAATAAAATACTATGAAAATACAAACACTACAGCATGAGCAGTATGTGTCCAAGCTTCAGCTTTCGATGCGCTGAAGAGTGTAAAATGTAGCGTTTTTCCAGTCTTCATCAACGCGAGCAATATGCGTACGTACACAATAAGGGCTCTTAGCAAACCGTCGCCAATTCACGCAACTCAGTTTGCTTACGCAACGTTATGTTACGAGATCTTAGGCACGCTTACTTCCAGAGTCACCAGGAGATTATAGTGATTGCACGTGACATATGAAACTCAGAAACGCATCCCGGTGTCTCCCGAAGAAAGCAGACGTCAGCCCATAGAGTTATTACAATAAACGCTGAGTCTCAGCTGACGCTAGTGTCTACGGGACTTCCGGTTGTAAATTGAAGCAGACAGCAACCAGTCTACTTTTCCAGTCTTCCTATGTATTCGTATGGAAAAACGTACGTGATTTTTTTCGCTTCGCTAGGGAATATCAGAAATCAGCGTAGTTTCTTTACTCGTAACGTGTACTATGTAGCTTTATTCGCATTATAAAAGTGTAATTTATTTAGTTAATGTTGTTTTCTTTTACTGAGCGATGTTTAAATTGGCAAAATTTGAGGCCCAGGTCTATGTTGTACACCATGATATGTCCAATCCAAGCTATCAATACAAGCAAAAAGAACAATTAAAACGTGCGTAGGGTTTATTTATGCTGTGATAACAACACTCGGTTATTACTTTATTTTAATTATTCATGAACAGTTTGTTACTAATCCAGTGCATGTTCTAAATTGCATAATTTCATGCTTCGAAGCATGGAATCATGCAACTAAGAACACTTGATCAAAAATCAAAACAGACGGCAAGAACGATCGTTCTTGCCGTCTGTTTTGGGCTATTTTATTGGGCTATTTTAACGCAGTGTTCGACGCCATGAATTGTAGAGAAAAACGCTCTAGCTGGCACATATATATGTACATTCGATTGTTAAACGTTCCAAACTTTTTATTTTGCCACAACAGTAATCAATATTTAGTTTTATAATCGAGCGCGAAGAAAAAACGCATTTGCGTATTCTTATAGGCATGCATTATCGGAAGTCAAGTTTATACTGGTTGCTATCTGCTTCAAAATGCAACAGCACACTAGCACCACCTGAACCTTTAAATTTAGCGCACGTTCAAGTGATACCGTCACAGCTTCAAAGCCTACACTCTAAGAAAAAACGGAGGAAAAAGGTAGCAACGGCGCGTCTTCCTCCCTTCTACTGACGTGCCCCCAAGCGGACACGAGAAACAGGGAGGAACGAAACGTTTTTCTCCGTCTCCAGGCAGACGGGAGAAAGCTTTCGCCCTCCCGACTCTTCTTCTTTCCGTTTCGGTTTTCGAGCACGTCGCGCACGTTGTTTAATAAATGTTGTTCAGTTGATTGAGCTTCAGCCACAGCGAAGGCCGCCTGTAATTCCGTCTTCTAGTCCAAACGTGCAGAACATTTCGGTTGCATTAACGTTTTTATCACTAATTTTATCAAACGAGCAAACGAAACCGCTAGAAACAGCGAAGTTCCGGAGCAGTGCCAGCAGCGCTACGTACAGTGGGTAAGATAGCCGTCTCCAGATTGCGGGACTTACGCGGAACTACACGAAACTGCGTCGACGTTTTCGACGTTATGGAAATCGCAGGGACTGCGTCCAAGACAGACAGGTTTTGCTGCCGGCTGCCTGGGTGCCTTCCGTGCTGAGTTCGGTTCTGTTTTCCGATGCCGAGTGCGAACCGGCGTTCAACGTGGTTCTGTATTTCTGCGTGTCAGCAACATATATCAAGCAACATCGTGATGGTAGTGTTGTGGGTTGTGAACAGAAGACTGGAATTATCGCCGATGTGACCGTGTGTTCGCGTATCAGTGGTGTAACAACAAGATAAGATGACGTAAACTGCCGGGCATTGATGCCGCTGGTCGGGCCGTGATCGGAGCGGGCGGGGTGTCGCAGGTTGACATTCCCCTTTACATTAAAAAGTTTAAGACCCCTTGAGGGATTATGCACGTGTAATCGATCGACTTGCGGAGAGTCATGTTGGAACGCTGGTCTGAACAGTAAGCTCCTATGCGACTGTCGGTTGTCTGGTTGTCTCCTCACCGAGAGCGATTGGACTCTGGGGAAAGAACTGAGAAGTACAAAATTATGACGGAAAGTACGTATATTTATTTACAGTGTGGAATTTTAGCATTAAAAAAGAATAATAGGTAAAATCGAGAAAAAGAAAAGAAGGTACCCTTTATTTTGCTGTTTAAATATACTACGGTTCCTGGTTAAGTGGCGCGCTGGGGTGAGCGCTAGAAGTTTTTGAGCTCGCCACGGCTTAGCTCCGTTCATTTAACACCTGCCGCAAGTCGCGGCTTTGAGTGCATTCAGGTTGATCGAAAAGCGGCTTCTCTGCCCGTGAAGCATCAATTCCAGCTCAGTGAATATCCGCTCTTAAGAGATTATTTCAGGACGGTAACTGCAGCCGTGGGCGAACAGCACAAATAGTAAAACAAACGCTACAATAGAAATACAGGCTACGACGTGCCGTGCGGGGAAACAAACTGTTGGCTTCGAACCGCATTGGAGCGGCTTGATTTTCTGGCTTTCAAATAATTACGGCATGATCGAGCGTTTACTTTTTAAAAACAGATTCTTCCCCTGAGCCATTCAAAATACTCTCAGAGGTATGACATTGCTGGAAAAAAAATTGACATGCTGGGAATATTTTTTATTGCTTAGCAAGTCACCGAGAAATTCCGTACGTTTAAAACGACCAGTATGAAACACGGAAATGCAAAGCTCGGGTGTAGTGTTCGGGTTAATGTGCGGTTGTATTGATGTGTGTATGTGCAATGTATGTGTATGCGCTCAATGTATGTTCACCTGATGCTTGTAGTATGCGTAATGTGTCTACATTACGCATGCTACAAGCAGAGGTCGCAGAGGTCGCGGAGGTTCCCGAAGATCCCGATGCGGAAGTGGCCTGAGGAAATAAAAGTATTTTCTGTAAAACATGAATTGGTCAGTACCTAGCGCCACCTAGCCTAGCTACTTGCAATTACTCTGCTTGACCCTGCCATCTGTTGGCAAGCGATTTAACCTTTTTTCACGCTACGCGATCAACAGTGGCTTCGAGTTTGTTCTTTCGGTTTCGCGGATTGGTTTTCCATTCCTCCGTGATGCGCGGTTGACGAAGGAATTGCGACTCGACGAACAGCAAAGGTAATTATTTATATTTATTATACTATTATACCTTTGATTTTCTGACGATTAAACCAGTTGAAGTTAGCGCATTGTGTTGTCTCGTTCCTACCCTTCGTCCTTGTCGTGAAGCGCTATTATGTTCTCCAAGCAAAGGTAAGCCGTAAAGTGCGCGAAGTAACTGGGTATCGGTTGTCTCCGTTTAACATCGCAGTGCTGACGACGAGAAGACTGACTAACTGCTTTCGAAACGGAAGTTTCTGTACCTGCGGGGGGAATTTGGCTTCGGAAATAAACACAGCTCGCGGAAAGCTCGTGTTACGCTTTTATTTGCTGCTCCTCTCGTCCCGTACAAGAGACGCAGCGTCCTCGTTAAGCCTTATTGAGCTCGATTTGCTTGATTCAGGGCCGCCATAATGAGATGCAGGCGACGGAGGAACTATTTGCACCCCTGCTTCAGGGACGAAAGGTTCTCCCTTTCTAAAGGAACAGAGGTTACAAGACCGTTCCTCTCCTTAGGGAGGACTATCGATAGCCTTTTTTTCTAAGAGTGTACGGTACATAGTGCCGTGCGCGGAACACGGCGAGGGTTTGCTAAAAGTCCCTATTATTTGACATAACGTCTCCACACGCTGCTTTTATATTTTTTTTTCACACCAGTAGTTAATCTGCACAAATCACAAAATTAATATGGATATACGATTCTTAAAGTTTGTGATAAATATATATCCATAAGAAAAATAATATTATATTGGCTGCTGTCATCTTAACTCTCCCTGCACTCAGTACTAAAAGTAATTTTAATAATTTAATGGTGTGAGTAATTCCTAATTAATTATTTTATGGTGTGAGTAATTCCTTACTCTTGTCATGTCGTATGCATAAGACTTTTGTGAAAGTCCTACTTTGTGTTTACTAAGGCTCATTTTTCCTTGTTTTCAAGTCTCGCGGACAAAATAAAAATCGCAGTGACCACAAATAAGACACCTGACCAAAAGAAAACGATTTATTTGTTTTTACTTTTTAAGGTATTTATTTCTTCAAGCTAGAATCTCAGACCTCACGTTTTGTCGTGCACACCACATGCACGATAAAACGGCCGGTCCCCGGGGTGATAAGTGCGCAGCGCCAATCTCAATTTTTCGACACGTCGGTTCTATTGTGGTGCATGTGCCTCGCCATTAGATCGGGACGACTTTCACGTTTTATTCTGACCACATTTGCTGGAGACGCGAGCTCATAGCGTAGGAAACTGCCCCATATGCACGAGACCCAGTGCGGTCGGGCCGCGTTTAACAGGAAGCTCGCGTATCGAGAAACACGTGCACGGCTAGGATTGTCAGTTTCAGAAGAAAGAAAAATACCACACTTTATCGTTAAATCTTTCGAAGGCTCGAAGCGCCACCACACACGATTTATTGCGTTCCTGCACAGGTCTGAAAATATAGGGACCTTATCTGGAAGTAGAGTGCCTACATGTCTGTCTCTCTCAGGGTGAAGACATCCATTGTCGCCCTGAATGTGCCAGCGCGTGGCGCTCTGCCGCAAATGACGTCTATGCATTAGCCAAAGCGACGCGCTCGAGCTGAGTGACAGCGGATTACGCGCAATTCAAAATGCATTAAAAAAAAAAAAAAAAACCATTGGGCGGAAAAATGGCTGAGATGTAACCACTCAAGCAAAAGCGCGCGTGTGTATGAAGACACTCTATCATGTATGTATGTATGTATGTATGTATGCATTTCTGGCGGCAATTGCTCTTTTTAATGAGCGTCTATAAAACAGACATGCCAATAAAGAAACAAAGATAAAGAGAAAGATAATGAAAATAAAAGGAACTAGAAAGTCAGAGAAATGGTTCGTAGTCACTGTGAAGTGTCACGAGTGGGCTTTCCACCATGCCTTGAGCCTCCTCTTTGAGCACATCACATGTTTGTTCTCCGTAAGACCGAGGGCCATCTCAATGCGCGTGCCGACGTCTGTCGCAGGTACGATTGCCGGACACTCAAGGAGCAAGCGTTGGATAGTTTCTTCTGCCACACCACATGCACTGCACACGGTTTCGGTCACATTCACATCGTACCGCTGCCTGTAGATGCGGGTGCGTAAGGCACCACCGCAAGCCTCGGCAAGGAGTCGTCTGCCCATTGTGTTTCCACACCAGCGGACGGCAGCGATGTTGGTCTTGAAAGCCGCGTATAGGTGCATGCTGGAATGTTCTTCCATGTCGGCTCTCCACCGATTCGTCTCGGCGGTGTTAATCTGTCCTCTCACCTTCGCAACCCAATAAGTTCTTTGTAGAGGGCTTGTCGCTAATCGAGAAGGCGCCGTACTTCGTCTCAGGAAGGCTATCTCATCGCCATCTGTTGGTTCAGAATGGCACTAATCAAGGGTGGGGTTTCACCTTAAATTGCAGACGCTCCTCGTGTTCTGAGATGGACCCTCTCTTCAGCCTAGGCTATCTAGCCACCAGTGTTACTCCAGCGTGTCTTGCGGCACCTGCACGACGAGCGCGATTCGCACGCGATGACGCCAAGACGCACGCGTTTGTCGCTTTGCGACGAGGCGACGTTCGTCGCGAGCTTCAGCGTGTTTGACGCTTGGGGGCGGGTCGGGGATCCACTGGCGATGACGTCACGCACGGGCCTCGCCTTCTACGTGATATTGGCGAAGGTAAGTTTGGCGGGCTTGCATCGGCCCCTGCTTGACCCCCGCACGAGCAGAGGCATGTCAGAAACCATATGTGCGAAGAAAGAAGAAGATTCCCCTAGGGCTTCCGACGGTTCGCGAAGTAACAGATGACCACCAGTTCGTTGAGCGACCTGAGTGTGGGCGTCTTCGTGGTCGCAGTACTCGCGGCGGCCGCACTTCTCGTCTGGCTCCTCAAGCGAATGCGCAAGCAGCGTCCTTCCACCAAACACGACGTCGCCGTGGCCCTCAGCACGCACCCCCAACTGGTCGCACAGGAAGCCGTGTCGCCTGCGCAGCCCACGGAGATGCAGATCTCACCGCCGCCCTTGCACGTCAGACACCGGAGCTGGTCGAGCTATTATGCTCACCCCCGAACATATCATCATTACGTCATAGCCAATGAGACCGCATTGTTAGTATGATACGCCAAAGAACCAATCAAGAGGCGTGAGCATGACGCACCCCCTGTATTTTCTGATACTGACATGTACCACAAAGGAAACCTAATTACACATTTCTAACATTATTTTTTCCTGCTGAAACCTTGGGTGCCCTCCATCGTGGCCCTTTCTGCTCAGATGACATATGTCAAGTGGGCCAGTCGTGGTAGCCTATACCCTTAGGTTGAAGACCTGAAATGAAGACATGCATACACTCTCAGAAATGCCTGCGCGTCTACTTACCCGCAAAACACTCAAAGAACCAATCTCTGCTATGTAGAAAATCAGCTCAGCGAATGCCCGTACCCTTAGGTTGAAGCCTAAAAATGAAGTCTGCGCTGTAACATTACGCAATGCAAAGCGTCACCGTCATCCTTCCATTGCGTAATGCCACAGCTCACACTTAATTTTGAGGTCTAAACGAATGTTCCGCCTCATCATTCGCTGAGCTAATTTCGTAGATCGCAGAGGTTGGCTTTTTGCGTGTTTTTAGGATAGGTAGACGCGCAGGTATTTCTTAGAGAGTACGTCACGAAAACGACGACATGCGAGACGCACTACTTAGAAAACTGCGAAAGCTACGGCCACGGCGAGCCAATTAGAGCGGCGAGGCACGTGACAACTAATCGCCGGAGTGCGCCCCTCCTGGACAACTGCCTCTCTGATTGGCTCACGGCGGGAGAGGGGTATCCACGGAACGCCATATTGTTGGACGTTGTTCACGGCGGATGCTCAGAACTGGCTCCCATTTTTCGTCTTCCTAGTATACAACGATTCTTATTGTGTTCTTCGCAGGGAGTGAACCCTATCCGGACAACACCGCTTAGAAGGCAAGGCCGTAGTGCTGACAGTTTTGCGTCAATAGCGAAGGCCAATGCTGGACACAGATTGGAAACGAGTATTGCGTCAAACGTTTGGCTTCGAGTAAAGTTCGAGCCGAACGTTGACGCAATCGTCGTGTCCAATCTCTGACCAGCGTTGGCCTAGGTAGATGATGACATTTCTATCAGCTCGACTGCTTTGCTATCCAGGAGGCGTTGATCCGGAGCGCAAGATCGTCTCCTTCTTGCAAAGGGCCCGGGTTCCGATAATGTCCGAACGCCGAGCTCGTACTGGCTGATTGAGCAAAAATGTGGGTAGACGAGCTCAAGGCATCCACCACCGAGGTCTACCCACTATCCTTCCAATTCAAGCCAATCAGAGCTCGGCGTTGTTCTGACGTCACCGTAACTCCTGCGCAAGAAGCGGACGACCTAATCTCCGGGTATAGGTACCTTGCGCTCGAGGACCCTGAGCGCCGATCAAAGTCATGCAGGCGCGCAGTTCGCTTCTTCTAAAATGCCAGAAGCAGTTGTCCTCGAGCACCGTTCTGAGCATGCGCTCCGAACAGCGTCCAACAAAATGGCGTTAATTCGCGGCCGTGCGGGTATTTTATGCGCCGCGAGCGTTCGTTTCGCCGTTTCACACCGCATTACTTTTAGTTCGCGGAGACCAGTAAGTAGAAATAACCATCAGTACCCATCAGTGACGACACTTGCAAGCTGTGTATTCAGTGCTCTTAAGCTGACATCTCTCGAGACATTGACGAAGGAAGCTAATCAGTTAAAACATGCGACCTGCATTCGTTTGTGTTTCTGTTTTTGTGTTTGTATGTAACTGCCTCGCCTTCTGGTCTCTATGCTGGCAGAAACTGAAGGAGAGGAGGAGATGAGAGCGGCGGGATCGGCAGAACAACGGTTGGAATGATTAGCGGGCAGGCGCCAAACTATACTGCCTTTGTCCCTGTTCTTGGAAGGCGCTCTAACGCCGAAAGTCGGCGTCTGGCGCTCGACGTTACATTTAGCGGTTTCAGGACCCCCGCTTCTGGCGTCCCCGCGCTCTCTCTTGTCTGCTCCTCTGCCTCAGTTTCTCGTGACATAGCATAGTGGCAGGCATAGAGTTATTATAATGTACGCTAGAGATTCAACTTGCGCTAGTGTGGTGCTGCAAATTGAAGCAGACAGCAACCAGTCTGAAATTGACTTCCGGTAATGCAATTTCTATGGGAAAAAGCGAGTGCATTTTCTCTCTGCGCTCGAGTATAAGAGCAAATATCACGAATAATGTGTACGTACTAGGCGCATTGGAACATTTCTCAGTCACGCAGACGAAATAATTGGTCAGTTACGGCGTTTTTATTTTAAATTCGTGGCATGAAAAACGGTGCTAAAACTGCTTCGTACATGTATTTCTGTGCACTGTCGGACACTGTTAGCGCGAACACGGCGTCGGCGCTTTCCAGCATGGGGGATATACGTGCCAAACGAACGAAGGACATGTGGAAAACTGAGAGAGACTGGAAGAACTACGCTGGGACACTGGATAAGTAACTCCTTGTGCATGTAGATGATAAAAATTAATTTAAAGCTACGTCATATAGTCCGTTTTCCAATAAATAAGAACTGGTTTATTCTTTCTGTTCGTGAATATGTGCGAAGATGCCTGTTCTGGGTTCAAATCATCACTCGCACACTCCAAATCTTTGAAAATAGGGAGAAGCCCGAGAACATGTGCCCGATAAAAACTGCCCGACATAGGAAATAATAAAAAGACACTTTTTGTAGCCCACGTACTTTATTTTTTACGTCCGAATGTTTTTTTAACCGATCGTAAAGATGAGCACGACGGGGTCAATTTCATATAATGACAGGCTTATATATTAGCAATATATAAGCGCCGCCGGAATGCTAGCTGATTTTGAACACACTCTACATTCCTTTCGATCGTTATTTTGCTTAGAATCGTCGCTCGTTTTTACATACCTGCCATGGTACAGAGATTTGGGCCTGAAATACAGCGACGTTTAACATCGTTCAGTGGTAAAGAAAAATGCATTAACTAAAGCAATTCTGCTTTCCAATATTAATAAAGGCATATACTATCCGGTACAACCGAAATAACAAAAGTTATTCATGTTATTTTCCGGCGAAGAGACAAAATGCACGCGCGTTTTCCCATAGGGATGCACAAGTAGACTGGTTGCTGTCTGCTTCAATTTGCCTCCCGGAAGTCACGTAGACACTAGCGCCAGTTGAACCTCTAGCGTACATTATAATAACTCTATGGTGGCAGGGGCAGGGCGTATCTTTCGAATGCCTGGCGTCCCGCACGCGTACCCTTGCCTTTCGCCGTGCTTTGACTGAGCGCGTGCACGCGAGGCTCACGAGACCCAGAGGCGGGTCAACTGAAACTCCTCCGTGCCGTTCTCGTTCAGTGAAAAAAAAAAAAAAAGTAGTGTGCGAAAAATCGAAGTAAAATATCGAACTCCCATTGTTTCCTCCCCTCTGAAGTTTCATTTCAGTTTCATTTATTGTTCCCTTAAAGCGCCCGTAGGGCTTTACATAAGGGGGGGGGGGGGGGGGGGGGGGGGGGGGGGGGGGGTCTTTGACAACAAACTAAAACAAAGAAAGGACAAACACGGGGTTAAAGGTTGCTAAATATCGAGAAAAGTAGCAAGTGCAGCTCTGATTCCAGATGAGTCTTGAATTGTAACAATATATTCTGACAGAGAGTTCCATTCTGAAAGTGATAATTGCAGTGGAGAGAATTTAAAAAAAGGTTTGTCCTTGGTGTTACCAGATGAACTTTCTGAGAATGGTCTGTACGAGGAGAAATGTGATGAGCCGCAGGACAGCACAATTCTCTCTTTAAAGGGGCCTGATAATACAAAGCGTGTAATGAAACTAGTCTGGTCAGTTTTCTTCTTTCCGCGAGCAGTGGAAGGCCGAGTTCTTTTTTTTAGCGTAGTAATGCTAGTGTGTGTGTAGTTTTTAAAAATGAACCGGAGTTGCCCTGTTTTGGATCGACTCTAATTTCTGTATTAGGTAAGCCTGGTGGGGGTTCCATGTTGTAGAGGCATACTCGAGCTGCTAGGCTACTTAAAGGAGCGGTGCAACGATATTCAATTGGAATGTTTTTCACTTGACACGAGATTACTGGCACTAGTGGGACTCAAGGATACTCACACGCAACGCCACTGGCCAAGAAACTCCTTTGTTGCGGTGTAATTTCAAGGACAAAAGCGATCATTTTCATTCAATCTCTCCTTTGCAAAATTTGATGACGTAGTGACGTGGCGATCGCAGTACACCCAAGTGACGATATTTTAATGCGGTTCATAGATTGGACCCGAGCATTGCGTGGGCACTCGACTTGGGCTCGTGATAATTGCTAGCTCGAGAAGCATTCGGGTAGTGGTCCGTGTCCAATCGCTGCAACGACGACAACAGTCGAGCCATAACAATGTCTGGAACTCAGCGCGTGTCCTGCGCTTTGCCAACCCCAGCGCGTGGCTATGATCAACATTGACGGCATATAATCGGCTCCAGATCACGCGGCCGCTTTTTCTGGCTGCGAGTTGAGGGGGTGAACGCTGCTCGTTTTTTGTTTAATTTTTTTCTGGGACTTCTATTGCGTGGGGTGAAAAACGAACGCGTGCGTCATAGGTCATTAACGTTAGGGATCCGTTTTAAGCGGTATTTGCGCAAAGTACAAAAATTGTTGCATCGCTCCTTTAAACTACTAGGCAAAATTTCAAACGGGCGTACAAAGCAAACCCAAGTGGGCGTTGCTTAAAGTCGGTGTCACACTGCTTATACGTCATACAAAAGGCAGTCTGCAAACAGATTCTAACGCGAGTCACCACGAGATCCTTGCTTCGAATGCCGAATGGGAACTACAGTTTAAGGAGAAACTTGGCACGCGGCGTTCGACGCACAGATATCGTGGTGACTGATGTTTGCGTACTGTTTTTTGTGGGATGTATAAGCAGTAGTCTTGTACACGTTCTACTCGAAGAAAAGAAAAAGTAATCGGTTACAATACGATTACTCGTGGTAAAAATGTATGCAATTGGATTACTCGAGTACTTGAGAAGAAAAGTAATTGACCGTGAAGGCTGATTCACATACACTGTTAAAAATGAGTCGTGAAATTTACGAGGAAAGTTCTGGCAGCTCTATTTCCAAACATTTCCCGTCAAAATAACGTACAATCATTTTTTTTAAATTATGTGGGAAAAGTTGTCAAAAAAACGAGGCACCGCATTCTTAGTTTACGAGCATAGACGTGAAAATGACGATTGAATCGTTTTCAAATCTTCCCCCGTGAAAATAACGAACTGTCGTTTTTCTAAATTGACTAGGAAAGTCGTCATTTTTATTTGCGGCTTTGTACGTTAAAATTACGAGGAAATCTCTGGCAGCTCTATTTCCAAACATTCCTCGTGAAAATGACGTACCAGCATGTTCTGAAACTGTGTGAGAAAAACTTAAAGAAAAGGTGGATTGCATTTTTCAGCTGTAAGTATGTATGTGTAGCATACAGTCATTATGATCAGTGTTCTTCACGTAATTATAAAAACAAAAATTGAAAGATTACTTATCACTTTATTCAAGTTTCCGAGCTTCCTCACTGTACACTCTCCTTGGTGATGATGGTGTGCCATTACATCCTGCGGGAAAAGAGAAGAGAAAATTACCCTATGCCACCCTATGATATAACGTCACATAACTCGCTCAAAGGACTATGAGAGGAAAGCAAGAAAGATAGTAACAGCTTCATCCGGACAAAAGGGTGAGGAAAATTGGACAATAGCATTTCTGAAAGTCTGATATGTCAGACATTGCTGGTGTGCCTTCTTTGCATGCCCAGGGCTATGCTACAGGTAATAGTCTTCACTGCAGGGCACAACATTTATTACATCAAACCTTAGGCACCATAAAGAAAATGTGTGACAAACAATAGCCTTTTCCAGATTCAAGGTTGCAGCTGCTACACTTGAAGCCCATATGGATTGATAAAGGCCACAGCGAAAACATCCGCAAATGGCCATTTTTCAGGGCTGTGCTAATATTAAAATTTTCTTATAGCAGTTTAGTATTATACGGTATTTGATATTGGTTTCAACATTAATCGTACTACTGTAAACGGCTTAATTTTTGCAAAGGCTTACTGTTTGCGAGTTTATCGAAATTGCTTCAAATTGGTCATGCAAATAAGTAACCCCATGGCTACGAATACATTGAACATTACTCCTCATTGTGAAATTTTGTTCCCACAAAGTATTTCCAAAACTGACACTTTACAAAATGTATGAAATATCAAGCTCGCGAAAATAAAGTCGTTTACGCCAGTCGAACATTTCAAAGCGCTCGTAAAGTCACCATTGCAATGAATTGGCTTTGTTCAGTGCGCTTCTCCGCATGTGCACTGCGCTGCGGAGAAGCGAAACCCATGGAGCAGACTCCGCAATCGCATTAATCGCGTTAACACCCAACAACACCTATAGAATAATAAAAGCCTGGGCATCGCCTCCTCTCCCTTCACGAAACGTCATCACAGTCGGATGGCGCTAACTCGGCTACTGGGCCCGAGTCCGACCTTCGACGCGCTGATGGAACACGAGCCCCGGCCGAACACTGACGCAGCACTCGTGCCCAATCTCAGGCCTCAATCGATCTGGCTGTGATGACGGTGCGGAGGCCTTCTGATCTAGGGGGTGGTGTAACACCCCGGTCGCAAGAATCTCGCTTTGTCGCAGTCGCAGTGTAGACTCATACTTCGGTGGGAAATGCACACCTCTATAGCGGAGAGGTTTTGACATGTACACAGGAGGAATTAAGAAAAAAATTTAAAAATGGTTACGTGAATGTTTTTGCATCTGATGGATGTCGGTACTCCCCTCAAGGTCAAATTTAGAAGACAAATAACACTGTAGCTATCCTGTTATCAAGAATATGTATTAGGCTGCAATGTCCTAACATGCTATGTCACGACATTGCAGCAACAGTTCTAATTTGAAATTGAAGGATGAGCATGGCGAGAAGGCCATCAAATCGTATATTTATATTCACAACCTCTATGTGGGCCTTGACCTGATGATAGCCAGAGCCACAACATAATTTGGATCAGAACTAACAGAGCTTTGGCAATGGGGCGATGATAACTAGATCAATTAGAATTTCATTTAAAAAGTATATGTATTGCCCTCATGCTGATTATGTACACTTATAAATCTATATGCCCATGCAGCATGCTGCTGACAAGCATAAATAAATGACAAGCTTTGCTTGCTGCCTCGATTACAACTGTGCAGCTTAAGCAGATCCTTGAGAATTTTAAGAGAGCATTCAGTTTGGTAATCAAAATTATTCACTTCTAACTTTATTTCAGTGGATGACTACCTGCCCCTGATATTAGGTATTTTTTTGTACCATACCTAAAGTTACTATTCGTGCACGATCATGCTCCTTCACTGACATATTACTGCATTTTGAAAACATATGTACTAAAGTAATCAAAGCAGCCTACAGCTAAACAAGTGATACCAACACTGTCAGGGTGGCTGAGGCTAGCGTGACGGCACTAAGTAACAGGCTTGGAGAGAGGTGCAGAGACTGTGATATTCAACTGAAAAGTTAATAAGCTCAAGTCATTATACACTTTAAGCCCAAAATTCATGATTCACACATGCCTATTATTCTCAGTATGAAGCCAAAGGCGAACCAAGTAGTAGTCCGTTGATTTATTACCGAAATAGAATACAATTTGAATACCAAACTGGATGCTTTGCTTATTTTTGGAAGGTTGCGATAAAAAATGCACTACTTAATTGGGTGAAAAACAAAGCCTTGTAACACAATCATGTGCATGATTACATTCTACAAGTCGTTTTACATGTATACACATCATTCTATATCAAAGCTAACAGAATTTTCAAAAAAGGCCACGAAAGTTATCAGAATGTCTTCTTCATTGCGCATTCGTAAGACTCTGTGGACATCAGTAAAGGGGATAACCGTCACAGTATGTTGACTAATTGACGAAAATTTGCTAGCTTTGTAACTAATGGCTTTCTCGGCCATGCTGCAACAGCAGCGTTAAAAGCCAGCCAATATTAAAGGCTATCCCGACTTAAACAATTCACGAAATGCCAAGCGGCTTCCCCATATTCCTTGTCCAACGTTTGTGTTTTAATGTCGGATGCAAAAACCGCGCTCAGGAGCTCAAGAATTTGTGCCGTTAATGGTGGGTGGGAGAGTGACATAGTCGTACTGGGCACATCGTCACTATCTCGACAGTGTGTCCTTGGTAGATGCATCCGCGTCATACTTCCAAGATAAAAAAGGTGCGTCCGAAGCAACCACGTCCGCACAACATCCTGAGGTCTTCCCCGAGTACGCAATTTTCGAATCGGGTGACAAAAAAAGCAAATTTTTAGCATTCCATATCTTGAACCTTGTTGCTATACAGAAATTCTGTTAGTCTAATATTTACTGCCTTTGAAACTAGAATTGAAACGTATCCCATAAAACAATTAAATAAAAACATTATTAAAAAAATTTTGTTCATTAGTTTTAACATTCTGCAACGGTTATCCCCTTATCTAATGTCCTCCGAGCCCGATAAACACACAGTGAGGGAATCATTTAAATAACTCGTGCCGTTTTTTTTTTTTTTTTTTTAATTTCGTTTGAATCAAAATAGACAGCTTTGTATACATGTATATAAAAATATTGAATGCATGTCCATCCCACTATAGAGGTCCACCTTTTCCTTAGGTAAAACTGGATCAAACTGGAGAAGGCCAGTTTTACATAAACCCCCAGCATGGTATGTACCAAGGGCCGCCAGAAATGATTGCTCACCTCAGAACACTCTGTGCGGCTTGAAGAAAGCGGCTTGCAATCTTTGACGGTGGGTCTACCCGCTTGGTGCAGCTGGGACCTGCAAGAAAGTTAATGCAGCTTGCCATATACCAGAAAGTAACAAAGACAAGGCCAGTATTACATAAACCCCCAGCGGGCATGCACCAAAGACCGCCAGAAATGATTGCTCACCTCACTGAACACTTTGTGCGGCTTGAAGACAGCGGCTTGCGGTCTGATGGTGGGTCAACCCGCTTGGTGTAGATGGGAACTGCGAAAAAGTTAATGCAGCTTGCCATATACCAGAAAATAACAAAGACAAGGTCAGTATTACATAAACCCCCAGCATGGCATGCACCAAAGACAGCCAGAAATTATTGCTCACCTCATAGAACACTTTGTGCGGCTTGAAGACAGCAACTTGCGGTCTGAAGGTGGGTCAACCCATTTGGTGTAGATGGGAACTGCGAGAAAGTTAATGCAACTTGCCATGTACCAGAAAGTAACAAAGACAAGGCTAGTATTACATAAACCCCCAGCATGGCATGCACCAAAGACAGCCAGAAATGATTGCTCACTTCATAGAACACTCCACGCGGCTTGAAGAGAGCGGCTTGCAATTTTTGTTGCTGGGACCTGCAATATATTTAATACAGCCTGGCGTATACCACAAAGACAAAGCCAGTAATACATAAGCCTACAGCACATGTCCCAAGGACCACTACAAATGCACGCTCACCTCATGGAACATTCCATGTGGCTTAAAGAGAACGGCTTGCAATCTGTAATGGTGCGTGCACCTGTTTGGTGCAGCTGGGACCTGCAATAAATTTAGTACAGCTTGCCATATACCACAATGTAACAAAGACAAGGCCAGTAATACATAAGCCTAAAGCACGACATGTCTTAAGGATTGCTAGAAATGCTTGCTCACCTCATAAAGCACCCCATGCGACTTGAAGAGAGCGGCTTGCAACCTGAGGGTGAGTGCACCTGCTTGGTGCAACTGGAACCTGCAATAAATTTAATACAGCTTGCCTTATACCCACAAAGTTACAAAGACAAGACCAATACTACATAAGCCTCCAGCATGAAATATCCCAAGGACCACTAGGAACACTTGCTGAACTCATAGAGCTCTCCATGCGGCTTGAAGAGAGCGGCTGGCAATCTTTGGATAGTACCTACGGGTTCATTTCCCTTCCTTGATGAGCCTGAGAACTTTCGGATAAATGCCGCTCTTTGCGGTATGGCATGGTGCACACCTGGTACCTCTTTTGAGGTTTATCTGGCCAAAGTACCTATAACAAACATATAACAATTGGGTCACACACTGCAGTAGCCAGCAATACCACAGCAATGACAAACGTTAGAGAAGAGAATAAACATAAAATTATGTTTACTAACCAAAATATGTTAATTACCTTCTTAAGTATTGGTATAATGGGCTATGCTGCGATTGCAATTTTAAACGGAGACATTATTAAAGCCCAACCTAAATGAAACAATTTTGTGAAAAAGCAGCAAGTTTTGAGTAATCCATGTTTTTCGGAAATCGCCGGTTAGAGTTTTGGGGTTGCATTACTCTCTTTAAAATTGCAATTGCGAAGAGGCCCATTACACCGCTAAATAATAATAATAATAATATTCATAATAATAATATAATACATTTATTGTATCTAGCGCACATCAGTTAGCATGACGGGCACATCACAGCCAACATGAGGCTTGTGGGATATGCCACCCTGAAATTAACAGTCCAACATAGCTATACTTTGAGCCCGAGTGCAAAGTGAAACAACTATATGCAGACGTCATTAGGATGTCACAGGTGCCATGTGACACAGTTAGATGCAGACACACACCATGCACATGCACACCAACATATGCAAATGCAACGTTGGGTTTGAAAATAGCCACTGTAAAAAAGAGGAAGCAATTATAACCTCGTTAAAAAAAATCATGCACTAATGATAATAAACGCAACTATACTAAACACAAATTCATTAAACCAAGTCCAAAGGGGAAGTGTCACGGCCGGGGTGTCTGAAGCTGCACAAGTGTAATCTACAGTGAAATAAGAAAAGAAAAGTAAAAAGCTATGTAATTAAACAGTGACTTTACAATTTTCGGTTAATTAGTAAACATATTTTGACGTTTATCCGCCTGTCTAATGTCCGCCGAGCCCTACTATTATACAGTGAGGATGGCATCCACATATATATCACCTTCATTTTCCTTTACAGTCCGTTAAAGATTACAAAAAAAAATTTGATATATCAGAAGAATCTTTCGACGTCATTTCAGCTTTCTAATGACTCAGGTGTGCAAATGAATGAACAGTACTCATCAATGAGAAATAAAACAAGAAAGCGCAGAAAAATAAATAAAATATAAACTTCTGCGAAGCCGATCAGCCGTTGGGTATGCTGAGCGGGATACGGTCCATTCGTCACATGCACACTCGTCACAGGACGATTGGTCACAGGACGATTCGTCACACAGGAACATTCGTCATAGGATGACTCATCACGCGGCCAACCGGTCCCACAACAGTTCGTCCCCCCAAAAGTGTATTGTTCAGTTTGGTTCGGGCGGACAAAGTGGCTAACCTCATATCTTAGTATGTCTTTGGCTTCTGAAAGGCGAAGAATTTGTAACAAACGTTTCAGCTTCTGGTTCGGTCCCGAACATTGAATGTTGGTTCGGCATGACAAAGTGGGTCACCTCTTATCTTAGCATGTCTTTCACTTCTCAAAGTCAAAGAATTTATAACAGACGTTTTAGCTGCAGGGTCCGTCCGGAACGAAACTGAGACTGCAATCAAAAGGATAGAGGTGATCGCAACAGAGAGAGGTAGAGCCATGATGCTGCACGAGGGGTACTCGTACACATTCAGCAGAAAGAATTCCGATACTTATTGGTTTTGTCAAATAGGTGTATGCAAGGCAAAACTACTGATTTGGCTGCCAGTCGGATTATTGCTCGTTTAAACTAGCAACTGAGATCAACCTGCTGAAACCCGTAATATAATGAGAGGAAAGGCGGATGAGTATTTGAGATCAGTTTTTCTAACCATTGGTTTATGTGACAGTAGAAAATCGTGAAACTCCTCATCAGGGAATGTGGGCAGACTCGGTCGATGTGACCAATTGCCCGCATGACGAGTCATCCTATGACGAATGTTCCTATGTGACGAATCGTCCTGTGACCAATTGTCCTGTGACGAGTGCGCATGTGACGAATCGTCCTCATCCCCTCTTTCACTCACGAAATCCGTCACATCTCCTCATACTGAACGATCTTGAAAAACAAAATTCGTGTATAGTCCGCACGCGTAGAGAGCCCGCACAGCCTAAAATTTCAGCTTTTAAACATGTATAGACCTTGGACTATAGCCCGGAAAATACGATATAAAAAATAAGCACACTGTTATATATAAAGTCAGAGCCAGCAGCGAGCTGCAGAGTGGATGTTTACAACAATTAACCCTCCAAACTGCTTGAGAAATTTCCCGTCAAATTACGAGGGCGGTCAATAATTTTGTGTACGTCTTAGAGGCTCGTGAGTCGAGTGCACTGGAAACTTCCGTTTTCGAAGCCGCTAAAACGTCGTTCAATGACATTGCGTCGTTACAAAGACGTTAGCCGCTCGCTTATGTTGTCTGGCTGCATGAATGTTGTTGCAAAAACAAACACAGAAACTAAGCTTCCATAAAAGCTCGTACTCGCGAGTTCTCTTAAGAGATAAGGCGCAGGGCTCTGAGTAAAGGCGCCGCCGCTGCAGCACGGATAAATAAACACGTGCATATTATAACGGAAACATAACGTGCTGAAAAAGAAACACCAAAAGCACGATGTGTCGCTGGACGCCCGTGTTCTCAGACCGCAGATTTCGAACACGCTCGAGCGCTTTCCGTCTTCAACCGAAAGCACTCGAACCGCGAACATGGAGAAATATTCGATTACAATACGTAAGCAAGACATTGCAAGGATAAAGTCACATTGCATACCTTGAAGTGGGCGATTTAGTCGTCGATGAGCTGATGAGGCCCTGATGCATCACAGAACACTACACTGACCACGATGTCAACAGCCACCGAGGCGAGTTCGACGAACGCCCGAAGAGCGACAGCATGGCGATAGCTGCTGCAACCTCTGTTTGCGCCTGCGCGGCACGGGCGCACGACTCGGGGCAAAACCGCAAAACAACAGAGATGGGTGTTGCAACAACGGCAACACCATTCTGCGAGAGAGGAGGGCCGCGAAAGAGCTGCGGGGCTGCGCGCTGATTCAACTCCTCGCCATCTGCGCATGCTTGCACTCCTGGGATTTCGGCTTTTCTGGAAGGCTCGGCTCTTGCGCCAAATAAATAATGAGGGCATCCTCGTATTTTGAAATGATGAGCGTGCCCGTCTTTTTTGACGAGGGAAAGACACGTCAAATTGACGTAAATTTTTTACAGTGTAGCCCCGTCTTTTTACGTTACGTTAAGTAACGAATGCTTCCATACAAGTCACAGGGACATGTGTGCTTCTTATTGAGCGTGGCTACCAGTTCAAGAAGGTAGTCTGGCACGCGACATTCGAGACAAATGTCTCGGTGGCTCATGCGTAACGTAAAAAAAAAAAAAAGAAACGCGTAAGGAAACGGTGCTGTGTGAGCCAGCCTTTACTTGAAAAGGGAAACCTCGATTACTTAAGATTTTTGAAACGATAAATTTTCTGCTGGTTTAAAAACGGGACTTTCGTACTGTCCCTCATTGGATTAAAATCACCGAACTATAGACTACTTACCTTCTTAACCCACCAAATTTGGTAGGCAGTAATTTTGTTGGAGACTTGGTTCTAAGATTCCTTGGTAAGAAACTTGTGGAAACAAAGGGAGCCATTAGGAAGGGGAGGGACAAATAGGGACGGCTACAAGTAATTTTAGTACTTCGAAAAGCAATCGGATTACTCTTGTAATTACTTCCTAATAAATGTATTCAACGATAACAAAATTACTCTTTAAAATAATTGATTACAGCCGGTCATCTGATTACTTGATATGAGTACCGTACACCATAGAGTTATTGCAATAAACGGTATAGAGGCTCAGCTAGCGCTAGTGTCTACGGAACTTCCGGTTGCAAATTGAAGCAGACAGCAACTAGTCTACTTTTCCAGTCATCCTGTGTATTCCTATGGGAAAACGTGCGTGATATTTTTCTCTTCGCCAGGGAATAATAGAAATTAGTGGAGTTTCTTTACTCGTAACGGGTAATATGTATGCTTATTTACAAGTTATAAAAGTGTAACTTATTTAGTTAATGTTTTTTTGTTTTTTTTTTAATTACTGAGCGATGTTTAAGTTTGCAAAAAATGAGGCCCAGGTTTGTTATACAGCATGATATATCAATACAAGCTATCAATTCGAGCAAAAAGAATTAAAAAGCAAAAAGAACAACAACAAACAAAGAAGAAAACACTGAGTTACTGCTTTATTTTGATAATTCATGCAGAGTTTGTTACTAATCCAGTACGTGTTCCATGCTTAGTTCTTGACGTCTGTTTTGATTGTTTGATTTGGCATATATTAGCACCTTTCTGGTGTTTGTCAAGCTGATTCACTCCGTGTGCTTCATAGCATTGAATATATGTGTAAATACGTGCCCTAAAATGGCAGTCTGCGACGTCAACACGTATTATACATGTGCATTGGGCTATGTTAGCGCAGTGTTCGACACCGTGAATTCTAAAGAAAAACGATCTAACTGACACATATTTTTGTGCATTCGATTGTAAAACGTTCGAAACTTTTTATTCTGTCACAACACTAAGCAATATTTGCTCTCATAATCGGGCGCGATGAGAAAACGCCTTTGAGCTTTCCCACAGGAATGCATTACTGGAAATCGAATTTAGACTCGTTGGTGTCTGCTTCAACATACAACAGCACACTAGCTCTACCTGAGCCTTTAGCGTTTATTGTAATAACTCTATGCCGTACACGTCTGATAAGCAGTGTGACTGCGGCGACCATTGCAATGCTAAACTTACAACCTCCTTGCGTATGTTATTTTATGTCTTGCTATGGTTAGCCTGCAGTTATCGTCAATGCAACTCGCAAAAAGGCACCTGCGAGATCCACTGGTTTGCGTTCAACTGGACAAAAGGCTGTTATTTATTTATATTGAGAAATTGGCGAACACGGCGCTGCCACCAGCCCGACAGCGCCAAGCGCCGGGCCCGCAGCGCTCGAGAGGCCAGCGGAATGGCCGACCGCTCTCACCGTACCGGCGTCGTCGTCGTCGTTCGCCCTCTCCTATGAATACTGGGCTTCCTTGCACATCTTTTCACTCGGAAAACTAACGTCTGCAATTTCCGGGGTGAAACTGCCGGCCATCGAAACCAAACGAACTCTTCATCTACACCAAGGAACTTCATTCACGTTAAAGGGGCGGTGCAACGATATTCATTTGGAATGTTTTTCACTTTACACGAGCTTACTGGCACTAGTGGGGCTCAAGGATACTCGCTCGCAACGCCAATGACAAAGAAACTCCTTTGTTGCAATGTAATTTCGAGAACAAAACCGAGTGTTTTCATTCAATCTCTCCTTCGAAAAACCTGATGACGTAGCTGGGCGGTAGCAGTACCGCCCAGTGACGATATTTGAATGCGGCTCATAGATTGGACCCGAGCATGGCGTGGACACTCAATTTGGGCTCGTGATAATCGATAGCTCGAGAAGCATTCGGGTAGTGCATTGTGTCCAATCGCTGCAATGACGACAACAGCCGAACCATAACAATGTCTGGAACTCAGCGCGTGTCCTGTGCCTTGCCAACCCCAGCGCATGGCTGATCAACACTGGCGGCATATAATCGGCTCCAGATCACGTGGCCGCTTGTTCTGGCTGTGAGTTGAGGAGGTGAACCCTGCTCGTTTTCCTTTATTTTTTTCTGCGACTTCGATTGCGTGTGGTGAAAAACGAACGGGTATTTCACCGGTCATTAACGTCAGGGATTTGTTTTAAGTGGTATTTGAGCAAAATACAAAAATCGTTGCATCGCCCCTTTAAGATTCATCATCATTGTTTTTCCACGTTTGTCCAAACTGGAAAAGCTGTCTCTGGTACGCATCAAGATGCCTGTGATATACTACGCAAAGTCAAAACGTCACCGAAAACTCGCGTATTTCGAGGGGCCGGAACAAATTCAATACACGTCATTGCCTGCTGCGCTGCTCAAGTCGTCATTCAAGGGCAAGTCCACTACGCCGAATTCCTCGTGCTGGCCAATGCACGCGCGATATTACCCTGTGGTGGAACTTTCTAAACACAGTTTAAGCTCTTGTGGATTGTGCCAATTAACCCCGTAAGTGATGACGTCACAACATGGCGCCTGGGTCCAAACAAACCGTAGCTAGGGGCGTTGCTATGGACTAATGCATGGAGACTCCACACGAGGCTAGAGTTTCGCTTACAAGTAAATAATTTTTTGTAAGCAACCTAACTTTTTGATACTTAATTATGAAGATGTTCTTGTCATCTCAGCGTCGTATTGCAACGATGAAAGCCGTTTCTGAAGTATTCCACTCCGCTTTGCTTTGGTAGCAGACGACATGATAGATTTGCTGGTCCCTGTTGCAGCGGGCGTCTTCATTGAATTGCGTCGGTAAACGAGCAACACAAGCAAGTGCGTCGCAATGGCCGTAGAGGGCTCCGCAATGTGCGTTTTTTTTTTTTTCTCTGAAGAACCCAGCTTAGTTCAGAGGGGCGAAAATTCCGTAAAATCAAACCACGTCATGCAGATCAGTTACGACGACGCGTTTGTTATTATTATTATCGAGGTTGTCAGGTTATTAAAAAAATTGCGTGTCTATCGCAATTTCGCTTTTTTTTTTTTTTTTTTTGCATACATTAAATTTAGTGGATGTGCTCTTTCGGTGAAGATCTCCATCGAACCCGCGATGAGAGTACAATTGTAATAAGCTCACCTTATGTTTTTTATCCAGTTCTTTTGCGTTTTGCGAAAATCTGAAGAAACTGCAAGAATCTTTCTCCACGCGATGGTTACAACCAGGTACGAAGCACCGTCCCATAGCGCGAGTCCGCAAATAAAATTTGGGATCTCTACCGATCGCCTGAAGTGCTTTTCTCACGGGTGCATTGCGGTTTTTTAGCAGACGATCATCTCGATTGACGCCCGGACTTTCGATAAACCATATTTTGCATCGCACTCCACTATAAATTCTTATAAGCGTCTGAAACTCATTATATCTCAAACAGATGCAATATCAGAATATCGTCTTTATTCACATGATTCAGACGCCGGCGCCGGCTTGGCCGGCGTGCGTGTGGCAGATGGCATACTTCTTGCATTCGTCGTCTGCTGCAGGCATCTTGATGACCGGAAATTTGCAGTCGTAAATATTTCAGAAACAAGCGATTACCGGCACACTTCTTTCGAAGCATATATGACATTCAAGCTTTCCATATCTGTGTTTTTTAGAACTTTAAATCCTACTCCCGATTTTTGAACAGTCGGGTTTTCGTAGCGAAGCCTAGCCACATCTATTTGCCCATAACAACAACCCTAGCAACGGTTTGTTTGGACCCATGACGTCACACTTACGGAGTCAATTCAGAGATTGGGACCACTGAAACGCCCGACTACTGAGAAAGAGGAGGCCACTGAGAAAGAGGAGGCCACAAAAAGAGGAGTCCACTGAGACGTGGCCTCCTCTTTTTCTACCTTCTGTTGTGTTCTCTTCTATGCCCCAGTCTCAGGTTCACAATCATGTTCAGCATTATGGGCATTGAGTTTTGTGAGTGCGTGTGCGTTTGCGTGGAGAAGACGCATACTCATGAGTGGAGGGCGCCCACATTCCCTCATGGACCCCCGATGCCGCCCTATATATACGGAAGTTGCTGGTTATGTGTCAGGGGGAAAAAATACCCTGCGCGTCTACTTACCCGCAGGACACTCAAAGAGCCAATCTCTGCGATCTACGAAATCAGCTCAGCGAATGAGGCGAAACATCTGTTTAGACCTCAAAATGAAGTCTGCGCTGTTGCATTACGCAATGCATGGGCGTACCAACCGGGGGGGGGGGGGGGGGGGGGGGGGGGGGGGGGCAAGGGGGGCGCTTGCTCCCCCAGTTCTCAGAGCGGGGTGGCAAGGCATGTATTTTGCCTCCCTGAAACAGCCGTCACTGGGCAGGGCAAACACTGCATGGCCTGCGGCGCTCAAGGGATACCAAAGGCACCGCCCCCCGGCCCAGGGGGAGGGGGGGGGGGGGTCTGGTTTGCCCCCCCCCCCCCCCCACTCCAAAGCAAGTTGGTACGCCACTGACGCAATGCAAGCATGACGGTTTGCATTCCGCAATGCCACAGCGCAGATTTCATTTTTAGGTCTAAAAGGAATGTTCCGCCTCATCATTCGCTGAGCTGATTTCGTAGATCGCAGAGATTGGCTCTTTGATTGTTTTGCGGTTAAGTACACGTCCAGACATTTCTTAGAGTGTAGGAATTTCTCGTGATCGGCAACAATGTGGACACGAAACTTGCTTTTTTACGTTATCGCCAGAGTCCTAGAACCTCAAACAACCTTTCCACGCCCGCGTCTGAAATATCTCCACGTGAGTATCATTCGCCGGATTGCTGCGGTAGGTCGACATTGTCACCATCATCGTATTTCCAATCGTCGTCGAAAACGCGGCGCTTGCTTTTCGCCGGGCACGAGTGGCGCAATCGTTCTGTGTCAGCTCTGTCGCAATGACGGTAACTCCCCTCGACGTCGAAAACGCACCGCTTGCTTTTTGCCGGAGTGCGAGCACAAGTGGTACAATCCTCGCACCCTTCATGATGAACCACGTCCGATAAGCAGTGTAGTTTCGCTTCGGCCAGCTTGAACACTCACGGCGACGACGCGCAGTTGACGATACTATACGTGATTTGGTGCACGCACTCGCTCTCTCGTTCACGAAATAATTACAAAGGCTTCAACTGATTTGCGCTCAATTTCGTTGAACGTCTCCCATGTAAATGGTCGGGCTTCTAATGGGCTGTTAGCTGGAGCCCCGTAACTTTCGGCACGGATGTCAAATAAAACGTGCAACTCTGTCTCTTTCTTCCTTGTCCGTGTCTCGTTGCGCTTTTTAAATATTATGAATTACCAACTGAGCTAACTATCCACCCTTGTGCAACTTTACTTATTCTTAGCACCGCCCTCCCCACACAATTTTTTTAACGCACAAATAAAGTACTCATTGCTGAACGCTCATTCTCGGCCCAAATATAACAGGTCCGAACCACATGCTAAAGTTAGAGCACCAACCGTTATCTTATTCAAAAGTGATGTGATTTTCTAAAAACTTAAATAGGAAAATGGCGGCCTGCAGGGCTCTCGAATACTGGAGCTCTATGGCGCTAGTTACCGAAAGCAGGCGAAAATGGGCCCCATCTTCCCACTGAAATTTTTTGAACACCACTTATATATATTAAATAGTTTATAACATCACTTATAATTTTTGAATGGAAATGCATAGCTTATTTTTGTAATAAAAAAATACTGCGTTTTTTTTTTTTTTTGTTTTTGCGGACACCCTGTACGTCAAGGAGGATAGAAGGGTAGGAGAGGGCATGACGTCGGCCGCGTAGGCTCCACAAGCCATGCATGCTCCCTTGACGCCTCGCCTCTTTCTCATTTTCCTCCTTACTCTCCTCACTTACCTTGCCAGCGTGACCACATCACGTGACCGTAGCTAGCCTTCGTCTTGCTATGGGGTACTAGAACACACCACAGTCTAGTCTTCGATTGATAAAACCTACCGGACGGAGCGCGCACAAGCCTGCAAGGAGTCGTTCTATAATCAACCATCCGTCTCACAAGTGACATGTCACGCGCACCAATCGCCAGAGAGATCTGTGGTCACGCTGGGCACAAAATCGTTTAAACTTTTTATGACTAGGCTTCACCAATATTGCAACGTGCCCCCTCCTAGTACTTCTAACCTCCTTGCTGTACGTAGTAGTCCACGATGCGTCAACTTGACGTATACCTTCCAGTGATGTGATTGCAACGCTAATTGCGCCAAACTGCGCCAAGGGCCTAACTCTGCTACATGCTGCTACATTTTGCCGAAATATGGGTGATCTGCGCCAAGTCTGCGCCAAAGGAGCAATTTCGGTCGCATTTCAAAACTGAAGCTAAACTGAGTGCCGTAATTGAGCATGCGTGAGCTAGGTGGCGCAAGCGACCGCCCGACAGAAAGTACTCTGCCTCAATCGTCCATCTGGTCTTTTTCCCGCCGTTTCTCGTTTCGCGCTCTCGTCGTCTCGTGGGTCTCGTCTCGCCTGCTTTTTAATATTTTTTCAACTGTAGACGCGGGCTTGTGCGTACGCTCCGACGCAAGCGTGCCGGGTACAAGCAATGCCGTCATGCTGGTCATGCTGTGAAACAAAACCACGTTTTTGCGCGGCGCGAGCTCCTTCATGAGCTGAAGCACTCGCTCCTGAAATCAAAGGCCGTGGGAAAACTATATTTGATCTTTTTTTAACTCAAGGACTGCTGTGTCGAAGTATTGGTTACCTAGGTTTCTCTCGGTGGGCTTTCTTTCGAGAGAGACCCCGGTACGTGAAAAATCTGCCTCAAAAGAAAGTTGAAGAGAAGTGACCTAAAGCAAAGAATGTAATGTCTGCACGCTGAACCCGCACAGCGCGCTTGTTTGTCTCGAGTTCAGCCGTTGCACAAAGCGCTCCAAGAACTTTTTGACCCCATGACTCGCGATGTCGTGCATCGATGCGCTCAGGTTCTTTTTTCCGGTGTGTTTAGCTTGTTTAGTTTCTGTGTGTTTAGCCGGCCTTGCAAGCACGTGCCGCTAGACCGTTCTTTGTCGTATATATGCTGGACAGTTACATTTTGAATACAATTTTGGAAACCAGTTGGTGACGGAGCGGAGAGTCATGGTTTCAGTTTCGATCGAACAGCCATCTCCGCTCGCGCGTCGAAGCACGTGCAGCTGCAAGCTTGCGGAAGTTGCCCTCATGTGCATGCGAACATGAAATGCACGACAGAGGCACCTTCTGGGACGCTTGCAATCCATTGTTTTACGTTTGCTTACTTTTGACGAAAATCTGGCACGTCGCGATCCAGTAAAACGGTGGCGAGCGGTTTTTCGGAATCGCTCGGCAATGGCTTTAGCAATGTATGTATACACTTGTGGAATGTCTCAATGTCTCCTTGGAGGCGTTGCAAGTGGACATTCATTACTAGCCAAAGGGAAAGTGAGGCTTGCAGCAGCCTTGCTGAAAGTTTCGAAAAGCAAAAATAAAAGCACCCGCTAGTCGTAATGCACCTTTGTCTTGTGTACAATTTCGCATTGCACTGCAGTTAGCTACGTGTTTCATCAGCCTAAGACTGCTTCCATATGTTATATAACTGGTCAACCTAATGCTGTGATATTTACTACGAAGCTGATAATTTTCAAGTGAGGGCTAATATGTACTGTTTGGTTCATATTTATTTATGACTGATACATATATATCTATCATTTAATTGAAGCATTGCAAAATCTGTCATGTCGTTGGCATTTCAGTTACATGTTGAAAGACTCCCAGGTGGTCCAACTTGGCCGTAATTTGTTTATTGCAGCGAGCAAACCACCCTTCGTTTGTCCAGCACTTAAACAAAATATTTTTTATATGTCTAAGAATAACTGCTCAAAAAAAAAACAAAAAAAAAACACCTTTCCTGCTCTAAAACACTGTTTTGGCTGCTCCAAAAGCCACTTTTTCTGCTCCGAGACACTGTTTTTGCTCCTCCGAAAGGTGCTCCGAAACGGCTTAGGCCAATCACATCACTCACCTTCTCTAAATGTTCGTCAAGAAAAAATTTTACGAAATCGTTCGCTATTTTTGGTGTAAAAATACGCGTTCTTCAGTTCGAGATACGCCCCTGACAGTATAGTACTGTGTGTCTGAAATTGCGCGAGTGTCCGCGAAATATTGCGGAACATGAAGCGTAAGCCGCCGCAACGGCAGTTTTGGCGGAACGATGATCAATGAGAAAATGCAGCCCCAGACACACATGACATGATTAGAATGCGCCGACCCTCGGGGCTTAGCAAATCAATAAAGGGGTGTTTTCATTTCAAATCGGGCAGGCTAAAAGGGTCTAATTTTTAATTTTCACGAAAAAAAATGTATGTTTTGGGGGCATTTCTTAAATGAAGGAGGGCGCAAACTGCATGTTCCCCAGATTTTTTGTTCTCGAGTTACGAGCCGTAGAAGCCGCAGTGGCAGAAACTAGTGTTTTTGCCTGCCGTCGCAGGTCGCGTGTTTGACACCCTCTGCTGGCGCTAGTGTTTTATCTACACCCTTTAAACTTTTTCCCCTCATTCAATAGTTATTATAAAGATACCTAATCGCATTTAAATATTTTTAGATATTTGATTGTTTCCTAAAAACCATGTCGAACTTGTCACTCCGGTCGCTTTTTGGTCAACTTTGACAGGTCATTACTTTGTCTGTACTTAAGGTAAATTTTCTTTCTTTGGCTCTACAAAAAGCCCAAATCAAGCCCATTATATATATAAGAATATCATTATGATTTGTAGACTAGCCGCTCCGCTACCTTCACGTAAACGTTGTAAGAAATAACAAACGTTGAAAGTTTGAGGTCGATTTTTTCAAAAACACCATTTTTGTAAATTTTTATTTTTTAAATTCTTTTAGACATATTAGTTGACTACAAGAAAACACAGTCTAAAAATGTATTATTTTGGTTGTATGTCCTCTGTTTGAACCGCAATCGCGTGAAATGTGTGAACATTTGTTATTTTTCACAACGTTTACGTGAAGGTAGCGGAGCGGCTACTCAGCAGATCATGATGATATTACTATATCTATACTAGACATGCTTAGGGATTTCTATATAGCTAAAGAAATAAAATGTACCTTAAGTACAGAAAAAGTAATGATGTGTCAAAGTTGACCAAGAATGGACCTGAGTGACGAGTTTGACATTTTGTTTAGAAAATAGTCAAATTATTAGAAATATTTGAATACGTCAAGGTATCTTTATAGTATTTCTTAAATGAGGGGGGAAAGTTAAAAAGGTGTATAAAAACACTAGCGCCAGAAGAGGGTGTCAAACACGCGACCTGCGACGGCAGGACAAAACATTAGTTTCTGCCACTGCGGCTTCTACGCTTCGTAACTGAAGAACAAAAAATCTGGGGAACATGCGGTTTGCGCCCTCCTTCATTTGAAATATGCCCCCAAAACACATATTTTTTCGTGAAAATTAAAAATCAGACCCTTTTAGTCTGCCCGATTTGAGATGAAACCTCCCACATCGGGCAGGCTGAAAGGGTCCAGTTTTTAATTTTCACGAAAAAAATATATGTTTTGGGGGTATTTCTCAAATGAAGGAAGGCGCAAACCGCATGTTCCCCAGATTTTTTGTTCTCGAGTCACGAGCCGTAGAAGCCGCTGTGGCAGAAACTAGTGTTTTTGCCTGTCGTCGCAGGTCGCGTTTTTGACAGCCTCTGGTGGCGCTAGTGTTTTTTCTACACCCTTTTAACTTTTCCCCTCTTTTAATAGGTATATGAAAATACCTTCACGTAATCAAATATCTCTAGTAGTTTGATTGTTTTCTAAAAAAAACATGTCACACTCGTCACTCAGGTCGATTTCTGGTGAACTTTGACAGGTCATTACTTTGTCCGTACTTAAGGTACAATTTATTTCTTTAGCTCTATAGAAAGCCCCAAGCATTCATAGTATAGATGAAGTAATATCATTATGATCTGCTGAGTAGCCGCTCTGCTACCTTCACGTAAGCGTTGTGAAAAATAACAAATGTTCACACATTTCACGTGATTGCGGCTCAAATAGAGGACATACAACCAAAATATTACATTTCTGGACTGTTTTTTCTTCTAGTCGTCTAATATGTCTAAAAAAAATGTTAAAATAAAATTTGACAAAAATGGGGTTTTTGAGAAAATTGACTTCAAACTTTCAACATTTGTTATTTCTTACAACGTTTACGTGAAGGTAGCGGAGCGGCTACTCTACAGATCATAATGATATTCTCATATCTATAATGGGCTTGCTTTGGGCTTTCTGTAGAGCCAAAGAAAGACAATTTATCTTAAGTACAGACAAAGTAATGACCTGTCAAAGTTGACCAAAAAGCGACCGGAGTGACGAGTTTGACATGTTTTTTAGAAAAAAAAATCGAATTCCTAAAAATATTTGAATGCGTCAAGGGATCTTTATAATACCTATTGAATGAGGGGGAAAAGTTGAAAGGGTGTAGAAAAAACACTAGCGCCAGCAGAGGGTGTCAAACACGCGACCTGCGACGGCAGGCAAAAACGCTAGTTTCTGCCACTGCGGCTTCTACGGCTCGTAACTCGAGAACTAAAAATCTGGGGAACATGCGGTTTGCGTCGTCCTTCATTTGAGAAATGCCTCCAAAACATATATTTTTTTCGTCAAAATTAAAAATTAGACTCTTTTAGCCTGCCCGATTTGAGATGAAAACACCCAAAGGATACACACGACCGCTATAATGTATGCTAAAAACGCTTGCTCCGCTTAATGGCCTCTGTATATCGTAGAAAGCCCTTTATTGTAAATTAAAGCATTCGTGTGCATTTGGGGGTGGGGGGAGAGGTTTCTAAGCCAGAGCAATGCAACTGATTGAAGAGGCCGAACTGAATTTACGTAAACAAAAAACTCCAATATTGATTACAGAGCTGCGCACTGATTAAAGATTTTTAAGCGATTAACACGCGACCTTTCATTGATTCATTAATCGGGTAATCGGTCCAATGTGGATGCTGATGGAATTGTAGAACTTTCTGTAAATTATAGTATAACACTAGTATACATTTGATGCATATAACTGTTGGGATTCCATGGCCTTGGCGATGCATAATTAGTACGTTTCATATTCAAATTTCATGTAGCTTAAAAAAAAAAAAAAAAAAAAAAAAAAAACAGCGCGGTGTTTTAGTAATTTTGTTTGCCGTACACCATGGGCAGTAGCAGCATGGAAACCGAAACACAGTGCCATAGGAAGGACTACTTCCAAAAGCTCGCCAAATAGCTAATATTGCACACCTTATAGACAAATAGGCATTAATCCTTTAGTGAATACATGTTTGACGTTGTTCTGACAGCGACGGGGAGAATGTCTCTTGACAACCCCTTAGAAGGGTCTACGTTTAGCCGATTGTACGTGAAAGGTAGAGTTGGCGATTAATGCAATAATCGATTGATCCGTATCAATTAATGCTCGGCGATGACGCCACCAACGCCGTGTGAAGTTAGCGATGTCACGAGCAATGGGCTGACAAGCCACGAGGCAAATGCCAACATGATCGGATGGTGGCCGCAGTGATAAGACAAAGGCAGGGTCTCCGGCTCCTGATAAAACTACTTGATTATTGGCTGATTCAGAGAGGGGGGGGGGGGGGGGGGGGGGAGATCGATCGATGTCCTCACGGAAAAAAAAAAAGAAAAATTCGGCGATTGACGCGAAAAGTGCATACATGACGCAGACAACATACAACACAGCATTCGTTTCAAAAAAGAACAAACAGGAAACAAGCATCCGAACCAGATAATTGATGAGAAGGCGCTCCTGATAACAATGCAAAGCACGTATAGCGCTCATCGCATAGGTTTCTCGGTAAGGATTACTGTTGCGCAAGCTGCCGCGGCGACGGCAGCTTGCGACGTGGGGACTGGCGTCGCTAGCCTTTCCTATATCATAGAAGAACCCTTTCCATACTCCGTTTCACCTCACGTCCAGACGCAGCGGACGCTACGAGCCATCCTAGCCAATGCCGTTCTGTGGACGTGGCCCGTGATACGCTTTCCGCGCTTCGCTGTGCCCCCTCTCTGAGGTCACGTGACACTCCCACGGCCTGGGATTGGCTCCGATGGCTCGTAACATCCGCTGCGCTTGGACGTAAAGTGAAAGAGGGTATAGCAACTGGTTCATGATTGTTGTTGCAGCACCGCGATGAATAGCGCACGCATAGTTAGGGCTTCCGTGGTGCAACGTGAATACGAGGAGCGGCAAAGAGTAGAGAGACGGTCATACGGCCAGAGGCGTGCAGTGGGCAATCGTTGCAGAGGATACCACAGCTTCGCTGGCCAACCACCTTCACAGCGTGGATTAAACTCCCCCCCCCCCCCCCCCCCCTTTTTTTTTATTTCGCATGCATACGTTTTTGGAGCGGGGAAAGGGCGGGAAAGGGGGGGGGGGGGGGCGGTTCTCAATCATCAGGCATCTGCATCCGCCCCTGGGGTGGACCACCTGCCTCGACGCTGTGTGCATAGAGTAATATAGTAAACGTAAAGAGAGGACACAGGAGCCGATTCGCGGCCCAGATAGTGCGTTTAATACCCTCCGCTACGTGGCGCTTTTCTGCAATTTGGTTAAAATTAATTAAAACTCTTTCTGTGTAATGTGTTTATTTTTTAAATGGCAATACTTTAAATTTATTTAAAGTACTTAAAACGACTAAATAGTTTAAATCAAATACGTCACAAAAACCACGTGATGAATGGCGCCTGCCATGGCCTGCCCGCCTGCCTGCCTGCACGCCGTCGCCTCTGCATCATTCTGCATGGCCTCTGCTCGTCCCTGCGTCGTTCGTCTGTGCCATGCGTGCCGGCCATCTGTGCTTTCTGCTGCATCATGTTCGGTCGACTTTGCATCAATCAAGGTGACGCATGACCGCCCGCGTGCTCGCATGCTCGGCGTGAATTCGTGGAGCCGATCGGTTCGAGCTTCTCGCGCTCTTGTTTCTGCCGGGCTGTCTGGCTGCACTTGAACGTGTGTGCATGTTGATTTTCGATGAGATTGTTTAAAAAAAAAAAAAGAATTTAACTAACGACCCCGCACACGGCATTGTCCATGTGTTTACAGATGACGGTGTTGAACGAACCTCAAACATTGCAGTAGAGCCTTGGTTGTTATGCTGTCTGAAATTTCCAGGAGGTGCGTTTAGCCCCTTGCATACACTGTTGTGCACACTCCAACAACGTCTTCTGTTTAACGCAGTCTCCTCATTTCTCTCATTCGGGAGCTTAAGACTGTTGGCTTCCCAGTAAAGGCTGTGGTCTGTGGTTAGGGGGCTTCAAACGTAAGCTTGGTGTGTGTGTTGATTAGCCATTTTTTGAAGTTGACAACGAACACGTTTACTTTGTAGATGGTGTGAACGTTTACTTTGTTTTTGATGTTCCGTACCTTCCCAAAAAAAAACGAAGAGCAATCTCCAAGCCCACAAACTTTGCATTGGAAATGAGGTCATTGAGTGGTCTTCTATTGTTGAACTTTATTGTTCTATTCATGAGATGAGCTTGCAATTGGCTCCGAAACTTACTGAGAGACACATTTTTTTCAAGAACCTTTCTGTAACATGGAAGAAAATTGTGCCCCACAGGTACTGAGTGCCTCACTCTTTCTTGCAATCATATCCCTTGTTTATGCCAAGGAGCTTCCTGAGACAGCCATGGCTACAGCCTATTTCTGTGATAGGATGTGTATACTTTTTGATTCTCTAAATTGCTAAAAAAATTCAAGAAGACAGGGCAGAAGTTGCGCCATGCCATTTTGAAGGGAGAATCTGAAATACTCAATTTTCTCCACCAGTAACTCGGATGAATTTCAGCATGGCAGTTCCAAAGTAGGAAGCAGCCATAAGCCATCATTCGGTGGCAAGTTACTATAAAAAGTGTCCTCGTGCTCTGGGATGAGCTTTCAAGCAGCCATGACTTACACTACTGCTTTCAAGCAGCCATGACTTACTTACACTACGCCTGCAGCAAGACACATTGAGAACGTTTTTGGAGCTATATACGACAAATGCTGGGCTGCAACACAAACCCAAATGTGCATCAGTTCACCTCTGGACTAAAACACCTCTCGATAAAACAAACTGTTCAAACTGTCGGACAATGAAAACGTAGAGGATGTCAAGGCTGACCTCCCAAAAGAGTTGCAAATATCTTCGCACCATGAAAGTTCAATTTCAGACATTGTGGAATGTCTTCCAATTGATAACTTCCCACCACTAGAGGATATTTCTGAGCTGGCATCAGACATCAGGTGTAACATAATTGATGACTCGTCCACTTTTTTATTACGTTTGGGGCTATTTGATCAAGCTTTTGCTTGAACAGACAACTTACAGCTATGGCTGTTCTCAGCTGCTATCGGATGAGTCTAATAACTTGACCAGGCCTCACCAATACTGTCTTGTTCCTAAAGCATACCACGTGCCTGGGAAATTCTTCGGGAACTTAGTAGTACCACCACAGGCTGCCTTTCATTTCATTCAGCAACTGGAAAATCACTTTCTCCTCATAATAGAGAGTGTGACACATTTTCGAGGAGTGTGTGCCGCCTTGTATAGCACACTTTGAGGTCTGGGTGGTTTTAGCCTTTGCCCAGAGGAGTACCACAAAAGATTTTTAAAATTGTTTTGCAGTAATACGCTTGTGTTGACATGTTTGATTTCTTAACCGGAATTTGGACAAAGTTCGGTTGCACTCTTCAGTGGCTAGTAAGCAACGAGACAGGTTTAACTGTTAATAGTGTATTAACAGAGGCGGTTGCCAAACCAAAAACAAAAAGTGCTTATTAAGTGGGCGGTGCAGCTTGCTCTCCAAACATTTGTTTCCCCTTTTTCCAGCGAATGTGTATCACGGCTCCCTAACAAAAATATTTGTCCACTTTCTACAAAATTTCGACAGAAAATTGTGTATAGAGGCTAAAAATATTTGAAAGAAAATGTATCCACTTTTGTATCTACTGTCCATAGTTTTTTTAGCCGCTTTTTTCTGAAGCCATATTTCTTTTCTGATCAATTTCGGGCAATGTTTAGGGACGTTGAATCTTGTCAGATATTGAATAGAGTTCTCATTGTTTGGTAATGGCTCGCCCGCAGTGAGTTTGAGGCTACGCAAATTGGTGTTTTTTTTTTATTTGCCGGAAATCGGGGAATTTGTACTATCCGGCGTGTGCTTCGCACTGTTATTATACTTTTATGACTGGTAATGATAGCGATGTCTTATTTATTTTTGCACTTATTTCCCGTACCCGAGTCGACGTGAAAGTGAATGTATCATACAGCATGTTCTCCGTGGAAAGGGTTTGTTAACTTGGTTCCGCTAAGAATTTATTACGAAGTGTACGATATGCTGACGTCCTTCATACTCATTTATTTTTGTGAGTATCGATTTCTTTCGTATAAAACATACAGAGCTTCTGAAGTAAATCATGTATACATGAATGTGGTCCAATAAAATGTGTTCGAACCACTTACTGTTGCTGACCCCAAAATGCTCCACCAGTCAGGAGTCAATGCGGCGATTGTGTAACTTCAATGCTTTACAATAGGAAAAGAGCAAGAAATATATATACTTCTGCTTTGTGAAGTAAGTTGAACTATTGTTTCACACATTTTGCACGGACTCTGTCGTAAAAAATAAAGCAAAAGTGCGTCAGTATTAAAAAAAAAAACAGCGGCTTCGGGAGTCCCGAGAGCCGAGCGAGGCGAGGAGGAAAGAGAAAGGGGTACCGGAGAACCGGAGCAGAAACGTACAAACCGAAACCGAAACTAACTTGACCGGAAACGGAATCAGATTATGCTTAATACCGCCCGCTAGGAGCGCTACCTGTCACTGGTCTATCTGGGCCGCTGGGGCCTATGGGAGTGTCCGCTCTTTACCTTGTGTATATTACTCTATGCTGTGTGCACTCACGCTGCACAGCTCGCACTTCGTCGCTTTGCGCCGGCGTGCTGGCAGCAGCGGCTGACGCGAGGAAGCTTCTGCGTTAGCTCCCTTTGCTCGGAAATTATGTTGATACTGATGTTATGCGTGGGCCGTCTTTGGGCAATAAATGTAGGTCGTTTCAAACTTTACTCGCGCCGAAAAAAATAAAGAAAAAGTTCAACTATATTTGAAGAAATACCATAGCTAGGTACTTCTCGTCAGAATGGAGAGTAAAGGTCAAGATGATTTAAATGGTGATTTAAATCATAATTTAAATCGTGATTAAAATATCAGACCAGTTTTACACTGATGATTTAAATCAATTATTTCTCTGAAAAAATAAGCCCGAAAATTGTTTTTATTACCGTTCGTCTATCATTTGATGTTTTCTCTATGCACTTGTTTTGTACTGAAATAAAAGAGTCGTCTAGCAAGAAAGATGTGTATTATGCTGAACTCGAACAGAATGCAATGTTCTAGACCAAATCGGAGCATTTAGCTTTCTTTCTACTCCGTTCCTCAATTACATAAGGTTCTATTGCAAGCCAACCAGAACACGAAAGAAATGAAAGGCTATAGAAAAGGAATGTCTTATTTTAAGCGACTCAGAACGCGAAAGAAAAAGCAATTACAGCTTTTAAGATGACTAAAACAAAGCAAGCTGCTGTGTTTGCGTTTTCATCCATAAAAGGTTGTTAATTAAACTGTACTTAAAATGTGCAGTAATCCTTTCTTCCGCTTTGTTATCAGTGATCGGGCAGATTGATCAGTCAATCCGCGATGTTCAAAAACACAGGCCCCAGGAGAGCGGGATCTCGTAGACGAACCCTATAGACCTTTTCTGCAAGCGCGCCGCCATCTTGAATTGACGTCACTTCCAGTATGGGCGAAATTTTGCCTTTGCCAAACCAATAGAAGGCATTTAGAATATAAGCGTAACCGTCACACTTTCTCGTTTTGCCAACCTTTTATTTTTTTTTTTTACTATTTGCAGGTTGGATTTGCACGTTGGATTATTTTTTCATCGCCCATACCGGATACGCCTATTAGGTTGCTGGGGACGAGGGTACACAGAAAAGGTCTATACGGCAGGCCGAGCAGGTGGCATACTTGTGTGTGTGCTGAACCAACGCTGAACACTGCATTGGTCTTGTAGATGCTTCTCAGAATTGACCGTGGGACACAGCCTCTTGAGTTTGTCCTGTGGGAAAGTGTATGTGGGCCAATTTGGCCGGTCTGTCAACATTAGACTACGTGAACACGCCCTTTCACTAAAATCATCTCCGGCAGGACACCTCGCCCTACATATTCGAGACTGCAAATGTACCCTTGGGTTTGCTATAACCAGAATCCCCAAGCAACAGCACAACCCGAGAGCCAGGGAGATCTATGAGGCTCAAATCATCGAAGCCAGAGGGGACGCTTGCAATATACGCACCGTCAATAGCCTTATCTGAAAAAGAACTTCAATACCTCAATTTGTTTTCTTAAACACTACAATTTTTCAATTTTTATTTCTCTTTTAGATTTATTTCTCTTTAAACTTCTTCTTTCTTTTTCTCTAATTTTTGTTCCTAATTGTTTTTTTCTTATTTTCTTTCTCTAGTCTCATTTTCCCAGTCCTGTTTTTTCTTTACCACTTTTCATAATATATATATATATATATATATATATATATTATTAAAAGTGGTAAAGAAAAAACTGTATATATACAGTTTTATATATATATATATATGTTTCTTTTTTTTTTATTCGTTCACATTTGTTTAAAAACAACCGTGAAAGCTACACTAATGCGGTTTGTGCAGGTGGGTTATATGGCTAGGCGGACATTATGTGGGTGGCTAATCTTTTCGATAAGTCGGCTAATTAATTAAAATTCGTTAATTAACTTTTTAATTACTGAAAATAGACATATAGTTTCAATTAGAAACTTGTAGAGCATCATCGAAAACCACTAAATCAACTATTTTTGGAAGGATATAGTGCCGAGGCAGCATTTTACAGCGTTCTGAAAAAGCGCTTCATTTGGACGCGTTTCTAGATTTCGGTTTCCTATCGGAGCGCATCACCGCGCTCGCGGTCCTGCTTTCCAGTGGCTGAGACGCGAAACACACGCGCGCCTTACTTCCCTCCATTCTACGTGGGAGGCGACGGGTGGCTTCGCGCCACGAACACCAGGGAGCAGGACCGCGGGTGCAAAGATGCGCTCCGATAAGAAACCGAAATCTAGAAACACGTCCAAATAATGCGTATTTACAGAACGCCGTAAAAGGCTGCCCCGGCGTTATATCCTTCTAAAAATAGTTGATTTAGGGGTTTTCGATGATGTCCTACAAGTTTCTAGTTGAAACCATATGCCTATTTTCAGTAATTAAAAAGTTAATTAACGAATTTTAAATAATTAGCCAACTTATCGCAAAGATTAGCCACCCACATAACCACATAATGTCCGCCAGGCCGTATTACCCATTTGCACAAACCGCATTAGTGTAGCTTTCACGGTTGTTTCTTTAAAAAAATGTGTAAAAATAAAAAAACACCATATATATATATATATATATATATATATATATATATATATATATCAAATCTCCAGGTTCGTTTTCCTCTTTCACATTAAAAACGCCAGTTGATAGTAGCGCTTTGTCCTGTCCTGTGCTGTTCTTCTACTTGTCCGCGTCTTTTAATGCTTTACCATGCTACCCAGCAGTTAATTTTGGTATGGGCTACCACGACTGGCCCACTTGACAGATGTCATCTGGGCAGAAGGGGCCACGTTGGAGGGCACCCAAGCTTTCAGCAGGGGAAAAGAATATTAGAAATGTGTAATTAGGTTTCCTTTGTAACAGATGCCAATATCAGAAAATAAAAAATTTGTGTCATTCTCACGCCTCTTGATTGGTTCTTCGGCGGATCATACTAGTGACGCAGTTTCGTTGGCTATGAGGTAATGATGATATGTTCGGGGATGAGCAAAATAAGTTCTCCAACTCCGGCGTCTGACGTGCAAGGGCGGTGGTGAGATCTGCAGCTCCGTGGGCTGCTCAGGCGACGCGGCTTTCTGTGCAACCAGGTTGGGGTGCACGCTGGGGGCCACGGCGGCGCCGTGTTTGGTGGAAGGACGCTGCTGGCGCATTCGCTTGAGGAGCCAGACGAGAAGTGCGGCCGCCGCGAGTACTGCGACCACGAAGACCACCACAGTCAGATCGTTCAAAGGATTGGTGGCCATGTGTCACCTCGTAAGCGGTCGGAAGCCCTATGGGGAGTCTTCTTCTTTCTTCGCACGTGGCCTCTGCCACGTCTCTGCTCGCGCGGTCAAGCGGGTGCCGATGCAAGCCCGCCAAAGTTACCTTCGCCAATACCACGTAGAAGGCAAGGCCCGTGCGTGACGTCATCACCAGTGGATCCCGGCCCGCCCCCAAGCGGCAAACACGCTCAAGCTCGGGACGAAGGTCGCCGCGTCGCAAAGCGACAACCGCGTGAGTCTTGGCGTCGTCGCGTGCGAGAGTCGCGCCCGTTCTGCAGACGTTGCAAGACACGCTGATGTAACGGTGGTGGCTAGAGAGCCTAGCTGAAGAGAGGGTCCATCTCAGAGCACGAGGAGCATTTGCCACCCTCGGTTAGTGTGATTCTGAACCAACAGATGGCGAAAAGATCATCTCCAGACAAGGTCCCTATAGACGATTGCAAGCTGGGCGACTGGCCGCCGCCATGTCTCTGCTCGAGCAGGCACGCCCGTGCGATTACGAGCTTGCCAAAGCTACGTTCACCCGCGCGTTGCACGCGCTTGCACGCATGGGGCACCACTTGTGGCGCCATGCTTGCAATGGACCTTTTTCCAGTAAGCGTCTGCGCACGCGCACACCCTTTCCACTTGACCTTGACCCCCCTTTCGCCATTTTTGGGGGGCACTGTTTTCTTGCGACACTAATCTGTTCCTATGGGAGAAGGCGAGTCCGGTTGCCCTCCATTTGTAGTAGGCGGCGAAACCGTCATGGGGCACTCCTTACTGGAAAAAGGTCCATTGTCTATAGACGCTTTCAGCGCGCGCCAAATTGAGCCGCCATAGCCGACCTTCTCTTGTCTTACCGCCATGCCGAGCCACTGAAGGGGGGTTGACGAGTCTGTACAAGGGCCTATGCTGGAGACAAGGACACGGTAGAATCTAAAATGGCAATGACCTGCCCTGCTGTGGTAATGATGAAGTAGAGCGAGCGGAATAAGAGGAAACAAAAACTGAAGGTCGGTTATGGCGGCGCCCATGCACAGCTGCCTGAAAGCGTCTATTGGCGACGAGCGCGACCGAAAGCGTCGCTGTGGTCGGCCTTCCACGATTGGCCCGAAAGCTGACTATGACGTCGGAAAGGGTATACCGTCGACGGAAATAAGAGGAGTGAAAGAACTTTAATTTTGACGGTGTTGGAAGTGTTCCTTTGAGAGCGCAATGATTTCAAGCTTCCACCATGCTATTTACAAACACCATCGAACTTGTTGTTTGCAAGGTAATGACGTCACAAGGGGGAACCGTAGGAGGGCGCCACCATAACTTCTCGCCGCTAATACTTCCAGACCTGTGCAGGAACGCAGTGAATCGTTTGTGGTGGCGCTTCGATAAAGTGTGGTATTTTTCTTTCTCCTGAAACACATCCCTGGCCGTGCACGTGTTTCTTCATGCGCGAGCTTTCTGTGGAACGCGGCCCAGCTGCACCGGTTCTCGTGCAAATGGAGCAGTTGCCCACTTATAGAGGCTTTACACACGAGCCAGAATACAGTCGCCATTGCTGACCTTCTCTTGTTTTACCGAGATACCGAGCCACTCAAGCGGGTGTTGACGAGCCTCCAGAAAGGTCAATGCTGGGAAGAAGGACACAATGGAATCTAAGAAGCAAAAACCTGGACTGCTGTGGTAATGACGAAGCGAAGAAAATGGAATAAGAGGAAACAAAAACTGAAGGTCAGTTATGGCGGCGCCCATGCACAACTGCTGCAAAGCGTCTATAGTGCCACTAAATGGAGTGAAAAAGGAGCGCAGCTCATTTAGTGGCTCAAGCCCACGCTATGAGCTCGCGTCTCCAGCGAATGTGGTGAGAATGTGGTCAGGATAAAAAATCGAAAATCGTCCCGATCTTATGGCGAGACACACTCACGACAATAGAACCGACGCGTCGAAAAATTGAGATTGGAGTAGCGCATTTATCACCCCGGGGACCTCGAACACATTGACACATATTTCAACCTGGTGAAATAGACCGATCTCACCATGCGTTCCACGCATGCGTGACGCCGCCATAACTGTGGGCATGGAAGTGGGCATGGAAACAGCCTGAGGATGCAGTCTTCTAATCCGTTCTGCTTCATTGTACAGATCCTGCTTTGCCTGTGTTCAGCGCCTGTCTGGGCATCGCCGTTCTCTCAAGTCATCGTCACAACAACGCTGGCCACGGAAGGATTTCCAGTTTTTCAAGATAAATCCGACGTACGTTTTGGCGTACTCACGTACTGGCCGCAGTATGCCTTTACCCGGCACAAGGAAGCTACCCCATCGACATCGACACTAATCAACGAGGCTTCAAAACCGTGGAACGTCGCCAGTTCTGTCAGTGGGCATGGAAACAGCCTGAGGATGCAGTCTTCTAATCCGTTCTGCTTCATTGTACAGATCCTGCTTTGCCTGTGTTCAGCGCCTGTCTGGGCATCGCCGTTCTCTCAAGTCATCGTCACAACAACGCTGGCCACGGAAGGATTTCCAGTTTTTCAAGATAAATCCGACGTACGTTTTGGCGTACTCGCGTACTGGCCGCAGTATGCCTTTATTCGGCACAAGGAAGCTACCCCATCGACATCGACACTAATCAACGAGGCTTCAAAACCGTGGAACGTCGCCAGTTCTGTCAGTGGGCATGGAAACAGCCTGAGGATGCAGTCTTCTAATCCGTTCTGCTTCATTGTACAGATCCTGCTTTGCCTGTGTTCAGCGCCTGTCTGGGCATCGCCGTTCTCTCAAATCATCGTCACAACAACGCTGGCCACGGAAGGATTTCCAGTTTTTCAAGGTAAATCCGACGTACGTTTTGGCGTACTCGCGTACTGGCCGCAGTATGCCTTTACCCGGCACAAGGAAGCTACCCCATCGACATCGACACTAATCAACGAGGCTTCAAAACCGTGGAACGTCGCCAGTTCTGTCAGTGGCAAGGGGGTTATAATGGGCAGGAGGTGGCGTCCCTATCCCCAATGCATGGAGCGAAGTGTAACGGAAGTAGGCGTGGCCACGAGCCGCAACGAACATTTCCTGACCAATGGGAAGCCTAGTGAGTGGGCGCCGCCATTAATTTCGGTGCAAACAACCGCGTTGCCATGACATTTCCGTGGCAACACGACTGTGTGCACCGAAAGTAATGGCGGCACCCACCGTTATTTGAAACAGCGCTTAATGGGAGACTTTTAAAGATGGTATTATCGGAATTGGATGAGATTATTATAAACGAACGCCTGGTTTAATTTAATTTAATTTAATTTAATTTAATTTATTTGGCTCAGGAGAGTCGGGAGTACAGCAGAAAGGCCGAAGGCCCATACCAGTTGGTCTGCAAACACCCAAACTAAAGGGGGGGGGGGGGGGGGGGGAGGGGGGGAGGGGAAAGCAAAAGCAACAAAATACTTTTGACAAATACAAGTTAAAAAAAAAAAGAAAAACCAAGACAACAACAATTAGATACTTGCACAAAGGCTATGTGAGCGAATGACGGAGATGGCTAGTTACTCTATGGCAGAAGTCCTTCACTTCGTCTCGTGCCGTGGGTGGGCACAAGGTGAAGCTAGGTGGCAATGATCGCCAGTGCGTCACAGTCCTCACAACAAAAGACTGGCGATGCCTCTCAGTTCTGGCTAAGATAGGCTGCAATGAACCGGTCCGATTTTTCCTTAAAGGGAGCACAACGCCAGACTGGTTTGAGTTCAGAATCAAAAGGTTGGTCAGCAGTCGTAGGGAGGCCACCTCTCGCCGTAAGGCAAGTGGGTTCCACCCAACAGCTTGCAGTAAATCGGCCGTTCGCATTTCCCGGTAACGTGCTATGCGTGTGTCGCGCCGCCTAACCAAGGTGGCGTAGGCGGCCCGACGCTGGACGCTCTCCAGTGCCGCTACAAGGTGTTCCTGGTGGGGGCTCCATATGGGGCAGCAATACTCAAGTTGAGGAAGCACAAGTGCAGTGAAGAGATGTCTTAAGGTCTCGGGTCCAGCCCCCTTGGTTACACGGAGACAAAATCCGAGCTGCCGACGCGCCCTCGAAAGTACAGCTGCAACGGAAAGAGAGTGGCACAAGTCACCGATGACAGGAGCGGCAAAATTGCGACACGCGGCGCTATCGTTCCCGAGCGCGCCGATAGCGAGAGTGCCAGTCCCGTTGCATCTCTCAACGCGGGGGGGGAGGGGGGGGGGGGGGGGGGAGATACCTTTCGAAGTGCGGGCTTTAGGATGGGCTGCTTTCTGCCGGCCACCCCCGCGTTGACACATGGAACGTGACTGGCACTCTCGCTATCGGCGCGCTCGGGAACGATAGCGCCGCGTGTCGCGATTTTGCCGCTCCTGTCGTCGGTCACTTGTGCTACTCTTTTTCCGTTGCAGCTGTACCTCTCCAACGTGAGCGGAGAAACGTAGCTGGGCGTCCAGGGTGACACCCAACAGCTTTGCGCTTGATGTCCACCTCAGGGCAACACCATCAAGGCAAAGACTAGGAGGGGCCAGGGGTTGCCGGGCGCAGGATATCACCATAGCCGAGCACTTGGCAACATTTAGAGGGAGCCGGTTCTCAGAGGACCAAGCAGACACTGCATCAAGGTCATGTTGGAGCTGCTGTTGGTGAGCAAGGCTAGAGATCGGGTGCAGAAGAGTGACATCATCTGCATAAAGCAGGGGCTTGCAGTACAGGGATGTAACAATGTCATTGATGTAGACGTTGAAAAGTGTGGGTCCAAGCACACTGCCCTGAGGAACACCGGACAAGACCCCAACTGTATCAGACACTGAACCACGGAACACAACTCGCTGAGTTCGCTCACATAGAAAGTCTGTCAACAAGTTGAGGAGTTCGCCACATACGCCAAAAGCACGGAGCTTGCATATGAGGATCTTATGGTCTACTCTGTCGAATGCCTGCCGGAAGTCCAACTGAACAAGCGCAGAGGGGGTACGGCCATCCAGGTACTCACTGGCAGTGTTGACGAGAACAGCCAGGGCCGACTCGCAGCTCCGACCGGGCCGAAAACCATGTTGATACACATGGTTGCCCAGCAGAAAGTAAGTGACTAGAATTGAGACGCTCTAGACGACGCACCGTGAAGGACTTGGCGGTGCGCAACGCATTTTTTAATAAACAGCAGCAGCAGATCGCGCGAGCGCGCATGCAAGCCAGGAGCGCACAGAACAACGGGCTCGCGCTTCCAGTTCTGACTTCGCTCGCACATAATGTGGAACTAACTATAAACATTCACGCTGCAAAGCATTTGCATCGTGGACGCCCACGGCGGACGCCGACTGCATCGAAAGCTAGCCTCGTGAAGCACACGCCGGAGCAGATTAGAAAGCAGACGAACCGCCGGTGCGCAACCCCACGGCCTCGGAACGGGTGCGCAAGGCAGTCTGGGATTAAACGCCTCTTCCGGCTTCTCTCAGGCTGACGTCATGCCGGGTCCTGTCTGTTTAAACGTCCTTGGTCAGTGGGCATGGAAACAGCCTGAGGATGCAGTCTTTTAATCCGTTCTGCTTCATTGTACAGGTGGGTTCCTCTCCGTCCTTACATACTAGACGAACGAATAACGTCGTTCTTCTGCTGTTTCCATGCCCAAGTGTTATTTGTGTTACGGTCATTGAGTGTTATGATGTGGTAAAATCGTTACTAGCACTTTCGGGCGACATTGAACTTAATCCCGGCCCCATGAGCGATGTTCAAGCGAAACAATTCGCGGATTTGATGCAGCTGGTGAGGGATATGAATGAACGATCTTTGAAATCTGAAGTTGGGCAAAACAGTTTACTAGACAGTGTGAAAGAAATAAGAGAAAGTCAGAGTTCAATCGAAAGAAAAATTAACGACATCGGTAATCGACTTACGCTTGTCGAGAATAAAGTATCTGCGCTTGAGTTGGTTGACCAAGATTTCAACACAGTGAAATGTCTCGCTGAAAAATTGAATTATGACAACGCCACTTTGAATGACCGTCTAAATGACCTTGAAGATCGATCACGTAGGGATAATCTAATTATTTATGGTTTGGCGGATTCTCCGTCCGAAACTTGGTCCGTTACTGAAAGAAAAGTTCTCGAGCTTGCTTCTGGCTCTCTTGAGCTACAGGTGCCCCCAGACTGCATTGAGCGCTCACACCGCATCGGTGCTTTTAGAGCCAATCGCTGTCGCCCAACAATAGTGAAATTCTCCTCCAATAAAATCAAGAATTATGTATTTTCGTCGCGTTTTAAGTTGAAAGGTAGTGACATTTACATCTGTGAAGATTTCTCGCCAGCAACCCGCCAGGCTAGGAAAAAACTAACTGAGTTTGGAAAAGCCTCTAACAATGTGTTTCAACTACGCTACAATAAACTGTTTATTAACAAGAGGTGTTATATGTATAACTCAGTGTCTGACGAAGTGTTTGATCTCGGTGCTGGTCCTGATAGGAGTGAAGGTGATAACGTCAACAGGCCTCCCCTTAACTTGCATCAAACGCCCTCATCTGATAGGCGCGAAGGAGATAACGTTAACATGCTTCGTAACACACATCAAACGTCTTCTTCACCATAACATGTGGCAATGGGCGTGGGTGCTATTCCTTTATCCAAAAATGTGTCAGCACTTTTTAGCAATATAAGGAGTATTTTACGTCATCGTGATGAATTGTGTTCAGTTATTGATTCTTGTAACGCTGACGTAGTAGTTTTAACCGAAACGTGGCTGTCATCGAATGTTCGGAATTGTGAATTATTTAGTTGTGATAAGCGTTTTAATGTCTACCGTTGTGATAGGGGTGCACGAAATGGAGGTGGCGTTTTATTGGCAGTTGCCGATCACATTGATTCTTTCTGTGTGCGTTTGAATAGTGATTTAGAAATAGTTTGTTGTTGCTTGTGTTTGAACTTCCAAAAAGTTATCTTAGCCGTGTGTTATCATCCGCCATCAGCTAATCCTTCTTTTGTTTCGAATCTTCATGATGTTTTGAACTCAATAATAGTGCGCTTTCCTTCATCTCCTATACTCCTCCTTGGTGATTTCAATTATCCTCAAATAAAATGGTCTCACCCGCATATTTTCTCTAACCCTTTCTCATCAGATGCGGAAGATTTTATAAAGTTATGTGATGACTTCAGTTTTTCGCAGCTGGTGTCTCTTCCTACTCGAATCACTGCTACAACTGCAAACGTATTAGATCTCATTTTGTCAACTTCACCTGAACTTATTTCTTCTGTTACTTTCATGCCGGCTCTCAGCGACCATTCGCTACTACATTTTTCACTTGATGTGCCAGCCAAAACAGCACAGCGAACTCTTTAAAAAATACGAGACTATGGTAGAGGTGACTATGACTCTATTAACGGTGCCCTTGGCCTTTTTCTTAACGATTACTTAGACCACTTTTCTGACCGTTCTTTAGAATTAAATTGGACATTGTTTAAGACGCAGGTTGAGCTCCTAACCAATAAACATATACCGCTACGTAACATACCAATTGTTTCGAATTCCCCTTGGTTCAATAACACCCTAAAAAGACTTTCCAATAAAAAGAAGCGCAAATTTCGTGCAGCAAAGTTAACAAATTCGGAGGTTAAATGGCTCGAGTATCATGAGGCTGCCAATGCTTATAAAAGTGCAATCGCGGATGCAAAGTCAGTTTATTTTTCTATCACCCTGCCATCACTACTAACCAACAACGTCAAACAGTTTTGGAAGGCGATTAACGGCAATAAAAACACCACACTGTCTCTGTTTACTTTATCAGGTGAACCTGTTTCCACCGATGACTGTGCAAATGTTTTCAATTCTACTTTTGTTGAATCATTTTCAAACTGTATTCCTTCAACTTTACCTCAACTTCAACAACGCGCTTTTCTGCACTCTAAAAAAAAAAGGTGTCGATTTAACTCTTTTTGGAGTGTAACTGGCTTGTCACAGAATCCACTCTTTTAAAGAGTAACTATAACTCTTCGGAGGCAAGTGTATGTTTAACTCTTTCATACAAGTGTTCATTTAACTCTTCTATAGAGAGTCACGACAATACTTTTGAGAGAGTCAGGGCTACTCTTTTGATGTGTAAGTGTAAGTGTTACCTTCACTCATTTGTGTAGAGTAACTATAACTCCATGAGAAGTGTTGCCTAAACTCTTTGATGAGAGTAAATTTCACTTTTTTGTGTAGAGTGACTATAACTCTATCAAAAGTGTTGCCGAAACTCCTTGTTGACGAGTGAAGGATACTCTCCAGGAAGAGTTACCTTCATTCCTTCGTGTAGGGTAACTACAACTCTATTACAATGTTGCCTGAACTCTGTATTCAAGAGTTACGCGTACTCGCCAGGAAGAGTTACCCTCACTCCATCGTGTAGAGTAGCCACAACTCTATTAGAAGTGTTGCCTAAACTCTGTATGCAAGAGTTAAACATGTTCTCCGGGAAGAGTTGAATCCACTCGTTTGTGGAGAGTAATGACAACTCCATTAGAAGTGTTGCCTGAACTCTATATTTAAGAGTTAAGCACGCTCTCCAGGAAGGGTAGTTTTAACCTTATTGTGGAGTAAATACAACTCCATTTGAATTGTACCTTGAGTCCGTATTAAAGAGTTAACTCTGCTCTCTACCAAGAGTTAATGTCACATAGCAGCACCCTTGAGCAGTTTGTATGACCCCTCCTTAGATAGTACTTAACTCTTTATTACAGAGTTTAGGCAACACTTGAATGGGACTGTAATTACTCTACAGAAATATTTTTTTACAGTAATTACAGACCCATCTGATGTGTTGCCTAAACTCTGTATAAAAGAATTAGCACCCTCTTCAGGAAGCCCTAAAATCTAAAAGCAACTATGTACATGTTCACAAGGAGATGGGTGCAAAGGAAATGTGGAACTGCCGCTGAAAAATGACAAAATATAAAGCATGAGCCTGCACGGAGGCTATAGGTTCTCATAAAAAGTCAGCACTGAAATAAAACAGTAGAATAGAGTTTAATAAACCAAAATTTTAATTTCAGCACATGGCAAAAAAGGCAAAACCGGCACATAAATTTCCTCTGGCTAACAAGTTTTTTTTTTTTTTTTAACTTCGTGATCAAGTCTAAAGCCAAGACGGACTTTATTTGTACTTCAAACTAATGAAGTGTCCAATCACTGCGAGTGACTGGCTTGCTTTTTGACGGTAAGAAATGTCGTCGACTCCGTGCGATGCAAGAACGAGCGCTGCACCAGCCCGTCACCTCAAAGGAGTGGTCCTCCAACACCACAGTTATGGCACTTGAGTCCTCTTCGTCAATTCTCGTCACCGGATAGGTCGATCGGCCGTGTCCCTCCTCCTGTGAAGAATGAATGCTTAAATGCAGAGTCAGCAATGTTAAAAGAGAGGAAACAGCTCGCGAAGTGCTTTTAGTTAATACCAGTGCACTCATTTGCGAGACAATAGACCATTTTCGAAAATCCCAGGAGCCATTCATAGGATGCGCTCCAATAATTGGCTGGGGCTCGCTTTCTTGCCGATTGAATAAGAGTCCCAACCGAACACTAAGGCAGCACTGATTGCTAGCTCGCTCAGCTGCAAAAATCCAAAACCGTTCGTATCCCCTGCTATGAACACCTAAGAGAAAGATAAACCACTTCCCTCGCTCTCTCTCTATTTGTTTCCTTTGTATACAATAGCAGCCTTAAGCGGTTGCATTCATTTATGGTATCCTCAAGTTTGCACCCGATCAGAAAAAGGGGGCAAGGAGAGGGGGCAGTTCCCCTCCCCCTTCTCCCTGACTTTTGGAACAATTATAACAGGCAATATGGGAGTGAGGGACAGAGTTTAGCTTCCTTGCACATCACCCCTCCACCTTCCAAACAGTAGCAAATCAGCTGGCCTCTGCCCATAGCGGTGCAAGACATAGCTTTATTATAAAGACACTAGACTGAGGGGTAGGACGAATGCAATTTCTTAACATCTGCATTTGTCCAAGTGGCATACAATATGTTAGTAACATTTTTATAGATAAATTAGTGTAAACAACGTATTGCGTTTCAGTGCTGACTGCCATATATTATAGTTTATTTCACAACTTTAGAAAGGAAGCTAACGAATACAAATAACATCTAAGTTTGGGGAGACCAATCATTAAATATTGTAACTACAGCTCTACAAGGGGATAATTCGCCATAAAGTACCATTGAACCTTAATAAAAAAAAAAGTTGTACCTACTAAAATTCACGAATTCTAAACAAAACAAAACAAGAAGAAAAAGAAATTTAAAAGTAGGCCATACCAAGAACATGCAAATTAAGATTGGCGAATATTAAAATATCTGATAAATATGCTACATGTCAAAACAGAACATGCATCGCGGCGAGCTTAAGTTCTACCACAACCGACACTACTAGAAAGTCAGCGAGCTGCTCATGTGTGCCAATTCATCGTGCTGCTGCGCAATAGATGTGGGCTCTATGTTTTTTATTGCATGCGGATGAACTGGTTGCACCACTCTGAATGCAGGGGCAGGCACATGCATTGAAAGGTCAAATTTAGAGCTCTTTTTTTTTCCACATAGTAGAAAGGTTAATCTATAAATTGCTTAGCCCTACTCTGGCAGCATCACAGCGTCTCTCAATCCTTCATCGAAACTTAAAACATGTTTATTCCAACCTCGACACTTAAGTTCGCACCTATATTTTTACGTTGACTTGAAAGAAAAAAAGAAACAGTTTTAAGAAATTGCGGTGTTTGCGGCGCAGAAATATGTAGTTATAAATGTACGCATATTGGGGGGGGGGGGGGGGGGGGGGGCTCTATATTATTTACAAGTTATAGATCAAATCGCTGGCCTCCCCTTCAGCTCGCCAGTGTCAAATGTACTTTTAAATTATCAGTCCAATAAATACCCTGTTATACAAACAAAATATGACAGTTCAACGGAACATGATGCTTGTATCAATAAATCACTCACGTAAAAAAAAAAAAGCTTTGTCGAGTAAAGACGATTGCTGGCAAATACGCTCGCATAGCGCAGTGACATAGCTGACACTCCACAACCACCCGACTAGCTGAATCTTGGCAAAGAAGGACTACTCAACGCCCCGTGCAATTCGGCGTTGGACATACTGGGAGGACTTTACTACAGCACACATCTACCTTCAAGAAGACAGCCATATTTTAACAGAAAAAATGAACTAAATGACTTTAAACACGAAAAAACCCAATCAGAACGTCTCTCAGAGACTATTGGAACAAAAAGCATTTACAAATAACGCTGTCCAGGACCTTTCAGGCCGATCGCTGTGGACTACACGCGGGACTCGTCGGAGACTCCCGGCCCAGAGTTAGACACGGTTCAAACGGATCGGATCATGACAAAACGTACATTACGTAGCAAGAACACATGTCTCCGATGGTCAAGAAGAAGGAGAGGATCCTGTCATTGTCACTCACGTGCAAAAGAAAGTGGTCCGTCGTGTCTTCGGTCCGTCGAAGCTGGTGGTGACATGTATGGCCGCAACAAAGGAAGATCACCGGTGTGTAGGCGCTGCCGAGAGAATATCCAAGGTCTTGACATTCCGCATGCTGAAGATCGCACTTGGCAATAAACCATCGTTCTTACCGGTTCCAGTTGGGGAAGCGTGGATAGAGGAGATGCCGAGCCGGTTCACCCGATAAAAAAAATATGTCCGCTAAGCAATCAAATGAACCTAAACAACTTAAGAAACAGACATCACGGTGTCCTGATATGAGCATGTTGATCTTGCCCTTCTTGAAAAGAGCTATCTCTGCCGGAAAAAAAAAAAAAAAAACTCCATAAATTGTGAAGCGCTTCTGCCCCTTTCCAGTTCGCGGATGCGCGTGTTGGACATCGAGGGGACCGTCCCCACCGTCGTCCAGTCCCTACCTTATCGTTAGGCCTTGGTTCACGCGACTCCACTTTCTGTGAGTGTGTGTGTGTGCGCGCGCTTCGCGGGCTGGACTCCGTCACTCCTAAGCTGAAAGTGAAGAGGAAGCTAAGGTGTTCGGTGAGCCAATCGTACATTTGGCTTTAATCACATGATCACGCTCCCTCCCGTAACCACGCGCAGAGAGCGGAGCACGCGATAACTGGCATGGCGGACTCGACGGTCCTCCGAAACTGTCAGCTTAGGAATCAAGGGAGCCCTCCTCCTTCAAGGACGCGGACGCCGAGTCCCCTAGGCTCACAAGAGATTTGGAGGGATTAGTGATGGTGGGTGGGGAAAACGGGAGGGAAATTATTTTCTCAGCACCTTCTTTCGCCCTTTTCGAGGGAGAGATAGAGCTCTTGCGCCAGGCCGAGGGACCTTCGTAAGCAACCCGTTTCGAGGCCATCGGCGCGCCCCTCCACTACGCTCTTCCCTCTCTCGAATTCGTCGGTTTGTCTCAGCTGGTATTTGCTATCCGGGTATCCAAAAAAACAATATAGTAGAGATTGCTTACACATGATAACTCTAGAACAAGGGGACAAAAAGGAATTGACAGACACGAAGCACTGAACTCAGCTTGAAGCCTCGTCAAAATAAAAAAAAGATAATGATAAATCAAATGTCTCCCAACGAAAAGAAAAGGGGTGATATAAATTGCAAGAAGATTGTCGGCCACTTGGCGTTCCCTCAGAGCACCAGTGAAGCCAACTAGCGTATGCCTCAAAATAAACAAAACAGGAGAGCATGCGCTCAAAGAGACATGCACACAAACATGAGGAATGCGCCACATCGGTAGTCTAAAATATCAACGACATGTGGGCGACACATGTCGTTGATAAAATATCAACGACATGTGGGTGTAGTATTATAGCCCCACGTGCAGAATCCTTGTACACGCTTGAACCGCCGTTGTTTCATGTTATAACCTAATATCTTGAGGGTCTACAAATGACGGCATGATTACCTTCCACGCGCTCGCGTGCACACAAGCTGGCTCTTAATTAAAAGCAGAATGCTCCGCCGTCACAGTGAGGACCAGGCCACATGATCTGGGAATTCGCGTCATGGGCTTCTGATAAAACTAGCCCTTTGAAGGCAGGGCAAAAGGGCGGGTGTCAGTCGTGGGGCATTTGATATCGGGTGCTTTCGTGCACCACCCGATCGCACATAGGGCATGAACTTTCTGTAAAGCGGTCTTTTTTAGGGAACTTGGCAGTCCACTGTGATAAATGTTCGTACGACCCTTTGCTGGATAAAACACAGATTCCGGGCAAGTAGGAACAGAAAACAGAGGGAAATATTTTGAGGTGTTCAAAATCAGTGTAAAGGAAGATGACAGTTGCATCAGTGCGTCGTCGCTCGTTTCATCAAATAAGAAATTCAGATTCATTTGGCTTGAGGTATAATAAAGTGTGTATCAGTGGTGTAGCCAGGGAATTTTTTTCATGGGTGTTTTTCTTTGCTTAAGCTGTTTGAAAGACACAAAGAAAAGAAGAGACCGGGAAAAGAAACTGCCCAAACACAATTTTGTTTGCTATTTTCCTGTTTCTTAGACGACAAAAGTCCAACCTTCTTTTCCACCATATCGTTCGTCCAGTATTTAAAAAAAGGAGAATTTAATGTTAAACGACGAAAGAACGCAGTCAGAAAATATTATAATTGACTTCGAGCAAAAAAGTCTAAACAGGCTCACAAAAAAGTACGGTGCGTGCACTTCAATGCGGAACACTCGGGTATCCAATGACTGAAAACTATGGTAAAGTGCCAGAGAATAGCGAAGTTTAGAATACGATTAAACACAAAAACTGCAATGCGCAGAGGGGCAATGAGCGAAGTGAATAGTGAAGCGTCACGCTCATTGCTCCTGCGCGGATCACATTTTTTCAAAAAATATTGTTGTATGGTCATGTTTTAGGCTATTTTCGTTCTTCGTTGTTGTATTACGAGAAAGTGTGAGAAAAATACCAGTTTTTATCATTTTGTGGGGTCTAAACATTTAGTGGAAGCCGCCGTCGGTCGATTGGAAGAAGTGAGAGTACCCTTTCGGTGCTGATTTGCAGTTATCGGTGAATGTTCAAAAGCGCAGCCCCTATTAGCGGCGAGATATTTTGGTGACGCCCTCGTATACGGTTTCCTCTCGTGACGTCATTACCTTACGGACAACAAGTTCGACGGTGTTTATAATCAGCATGGTGGAAGCTATTGCACTCTGCAACCAACACTACCAACACCGTCAAAAATGAAGTTCTTTCATTACTCTTATTTCTGTCGATGAGAAAACCTTTGCTGACGTCATAGTCACCATCCGGCCAATCGTAGAAGGCCGACAACAGCGACGCTTTTGATCGCGCACGTCGCCATCTTTCTGCCCTTGCAAAAACAAGTGTGATCGCGCAGGCACGCGCAACCAAAGCACTACCGAAGCCAGGGAGCTCGCGTTGAAGGCGGAGCGTCTGGTCTCAGCTTGGAACGGAGTAGCAAGCGCCCCTGGGACGTTGAAGCACTCAGGTGCTTCAACGTCCCAGTATTCGGAGTCTAGAAAACAAACGTTCCGATTCAGCGCTGCTAACGAGCATGGTGGCCAGGATTGGCAGCAGGCGGGTTACATCAGGATACAAAGCCTCTGGGCAAATGCAAGTTGCCTGTACCGCCGAGACGCGCTACGCGGTGCGGTGCCTCCACATCTGTGTCAAAATCAGTACTTCCCCTGCGCGGATCACATTTTTTCAGAAAATATCGTTGTATAGTCATGTTTTAGGCTATTTCCGTTCTTCGTTGTCGTTTTACGAGAAAGTGGAAGAAAAAAATTCCAGTTTTTATCATTTTGTGGGGTCTAAACATTTAGTGGAAGCCGCCGTCGGTCGATAGAAAGAAGTGAGAGTACCCTTTCGGTGCCGATTTGCATATTTCGGTGAATGTTCAAAAGCGCAGCCCCTATTAGAGGCGAGATGTTCTGGTGGCGCCCTCCTATGGTTTCCTCTCGTGACGTCATTACCTTACGGACAACAAGTTCGACGGTGTTTATAATTAGCATGGTGGAAGCTATTGCGCTAAGCAGGTGGGTTAGACTAAGCAGGCGAGTTACATTAGGATACAAAGCCTCTAGGCAAATGCAAGTTGCCTGTACCGCCGAGACGCGCTACGCGGTGCGGTCCCTCCACATCTGTGTCAAAACCAGTACTTCCCCAGGAAGTGTATTTAACAAAACGAATGCTCCGCACAGGCCGCCGATTTGATCGAAGTCGAGGCTTGCGACATAGAGACCGACGTCGTTGGCCACAACATCGCTCTCGCCTAGGGCGGACGATGCTGCCTGACGTGAATGTGCCGACTCTGTTGGAGACGGTGATGACACGCTTGAAGTTGTAGGTCAATAATCATTCTTAAAAAAAAAGAAACAAAAAAAAAAAAGAAGAACGTCAAGAACGGCTTGGCTTTTGAATTCATTTTTGAAAAAGTTCCATGACTCACGTGCTGAACGCAAGCATGTAAACATTACCCACTTCGGCGATTAAAGAAGTCAACTAGATACGCTTTGAAACCAAGTGATTATGAGCATTACAAATATGCTTCAACAGTGCATATGCTGTCGCTTTTCTCTGTTGCTTCTTTTCTTTTTTTGCTTTTTTTAACGATGGGGATGTTTGTGTGTGTGTGCTTTTTGCATTTTTGTGCCATATTGAAGCTAAATAAGCTCAAACGAGTGAACCCTAAAAAAAAAAAAAAAAAAGACGGAGCAAAAAAGAAAAACGCTAAGCTGTTTGTTATTTTGTCGTCCGGTTTTCTCCGCATTGTAGGGTTCGTAAAGTCAAGTCATTGCTATTTTGGAATTTTGTTGTGCTGCCCTGAAATTGTCGTCGAGTCCTTGACACTCAAAGGGTAGGGGAACTTTAGTTAAGCCGCCTGCATTCCCCGAAGCGAGGCCAGCGTCTTTGGAGGTCAGGATTTCGCGGCTTTTATGATGTCGGGAGCTAAGCCATTCGCACCTGCGAGCCTGAAGAAAGGCTTCGGTTACAAACGTGGCCGAGTTTGGAGAGGGCTGTTCGAAGAGCCGGAGCCGGAGATGTGTTTTTCACGCAGTCCACGGACAGCGTCGTCTTTTTCGTTCTGCTTCGGTATGTTGTGGGCATGCACCGCCCCTCGCCGTAGTGGATTGTCGAAACGAAACACACACACAAAAAATACTGACATTGGAAAAGCGGAAGGGGTAAAGGGGGACAACCATGAAACTTCGGCGGTGTCCCGACCCTTCAACACCCAACACCCCGTCCCCTGGCTACGCCGCTGGTGTGCAAATATGTTCGTGTTTTCCAAATAAAATTGAGCTGCCGGTAGCCGCTCTGAGTTTGTACTACTACTTCTTTCAGTTCGGTTGTTTGTTTTTTCTGGCGCTTCTAAGTATAGGTTTGTTGCAGCTAACGTCACTTCCGGCTAAACTGTAGGTTAAAACCAACATTGTCGTCTACTATCAGTGCCTTGTCACCATGTTGGAGCCAAAAAATGTTCTTCTCCTGACACGAAGTGCAGTCCATAAACCCGTAGTTAGGGTATGAAGCTTTTCTGTCAAGATCGTAAGTCAACATAATAATCGAAAGCGAAAGTCCCATGCGTTTGGCCGCGACGGGAGGGCGATGCATAGACGCGGACATCGGCGGCCTCATTTGGTGGTCCCTATAAGCTCATATCGCTGGCGACGCATATGCACAAAGGAGCAGCAAAAAACCACCTGTAAATTCTGCACTTTTTTTTTTAATTAGCAGAAAAAACATTTGAATTGCGCGTTGACAAAATTAAGTAAAGGTAGGCTGTATCAACTCACTTATTAAAATATCCTTGTCCATCTTCCCCACCCCCTCCAAAAAAAAAGCGGCTAGGGGAAAAAAAAAACCTTCCCCGGAAAAAGAAAAACACAACAACAAAAATCTGCGCCGAGCAGCGTCGAAAATGCGCCGACCCCATAGCGGCGCCATCTGTTGACAGCCCGTGATATCGCGAGGAGAAACTAACTCTAGCTACAGTTACCCTAGAGTTAGAGTGAGGGTTAAGAGAGAGTATCATCGAAAGAAGCGGTCGCGAAAGAGTAACTTTGATGAAGAGAGGGTTAAAGTAGGGTAACTTAGGGCAGTTACTCTCCTTTGACACCTTTTTTTTTTAGAGTGTGCCCATGTATCCCATCTTAATTCAAACAAGTGGAATTATAAAGATAATTGAACAGCTAAAAATATCCTGCTCCGCGGGAGTTGACGGAATTAATTCTAAATTTTTGCTAAGAACAAAAGAGTATTCTTCTATAATACTGTCTAAATTATTTGTGCAATCACTTACTCTAGGCTGTTTACCTGACGATTGGAAGGTGGGTAAAGTGGTGCCCGTGCATAAAACCGGTGATCATCATTCTAGACGGTGGTTTAAAAGCGCAAAGGACTAAGAAGAGAAGAAGGGGACAGGACAGAGCGCTTACTTACAACTGTCAAATTACCGTCCCATTTCCATAACAAGCATTCCGTGTAAAATTCTTGAGCATATTATTTTTTCTCATCTCGTTCAACACCTAGAATCCAATTCATTCTTTGCTCCTGCACAACATGGCTTCCGTAAATCATTTTCGTGTGAAACTCAGCTACTCACCTTCACTCATGACCTTCACCTTATTCTTGATCATGGTTCCCAGGTGGATTGTATTTTCCTTGATTTCGCCAAAGCTTTCGATAAGGTGTCACATAATCTACTACTCCATAAGCTTAGCAAACTTAACATTGATCAGGATGTACTTTCATGGATTCGCGCTTTCCTTCATAACCGATCTCAATTTGTGTCTGTGAATAATACCTCTTCAAGTCCAGCTCCCGTGACATCAGGCGTACCTCAAGGCTCAGTGTTAGGTCCCCTGCTCTTTCTTATTTTTATCAACGACTTACCTTCCTGCGTTTCGTCCTCTATTAGCTTGCAGATGATTGCGTTCTTTACCGAGAAATAACTAACACCTCTGATGTTGCTATCCTTCAGTCTGACCTTGATTGTGTTTCTAATTGGTGTAACAAATGGAACATGCAGCTCAACACTAACAAATGTAAAGTAATGACTGTTTCTCGTCTTAACTAGCACTCTACTTTCTACTATCTAAACAGTGTTTTATTGGAAGGTGTATCATCGTATAAGTACTTGGGGATCCATATTTCATCGAACCTGTCTTGGGAGCCTCATATTCGCTACATAACTAACAATGCTAACCGCATGCTTGGCTTTCTCAAACGTAATTTTCCATCTGTTCCTGTATCTCTCAAGCTACTACTATACAAAACCCTTGTCCGCTCAAAATTGGAATACGCCTCCCCTATATGGGATCCCGGTACTGACTGACTTACAACAGCAGTCGAAGCTATTCAAAATAGATCTGTTCGCTTCATTCTTACTAACTATCACCGTAGTGCAAGCGTAACATCCATGAAAACGTTTTTAAACCTACCTAACCTTTCTTCACGTCGTGAGTTATCCCGTCTTTGTCTGTTTCATAAAATGTATCATCACAATTCTTCCTTGCATCAAAAATTACTAACTCCTCCCTCATATGTCTCGCCACGCGTCGATCACCAACACAAAATCGGTCTACCTGTTTGTAAAACCACTACTTTTTATAATTCATTCATCCCCAAAACAACAATCACGTGGACCCACCTTCCATCGTCAGTTGTGTCTGTAACAGATGCCATCATGTTTAAGCGTTGTTTAACCACTTTTCTAAGTTAAAATTTCTTATGTTCGTGTTTCTATTCTTAGGTTGTCATTTTGTTTGTTAGTGATTTTACTTTTGTAACCCACTCCCCTCTGTAATGCCCTCGGGCCCTGAGGGTACAATAAATAAATAAATAAATAAATAAACTGCAGTTCGTCGGAGGCAGACGCCAGTTCACGAGACAGCTCATGCTGCCTCGTGGACCGATTGTGCAGACCTCCAGCAGGGTTGTCGCGCGTGCAGAAAGACTACAGCTCCCACGATGCATGTCGGCAGCGGTGGCGTACTCAAACTAGCTGGTGAGATCGGTCTATTCGTATAACGGGTCGGACGTTTTGTCGTGCACGTGTTTAACTATCTACAAATTAATTTAAAAAAAAAACACGTGATGACGTAATAGATGTGAGGTTCTGGGATTCTAGCTGGAAGAAATAAATACCTTAAAAAGCAAAAGCAAATAAATTGTTTTCTTTTCGTCAGGTGTCTCATTTTTGGTCACTGCGATTTTTATTTTGTCCGCGAGACTTGAAAACAAGGAAAAATGCGCCTTGGTAAACAGAGAGTAGGACTTTCACAAAAGTCTTATGCATACGACATGACAAGTGTAAGTCCACTGTTAAAGAATCACTCACACCATTAAATAATTAAAATTACTTTTAGCACCGAGTGCAGGGAAAGTTAAAATTACCGCAGCCAATCAATTATTAGTTTTCTTATGGACATATATTTATCACAGACTTTGAGAATTGTCTATCCATATTAATTTTTTGATTTTTGCAGATAACTACTGGTGTGAAAAATATATATAAAAGCAACGTAGGGAGAATTGTTACGTCAAATAATAGGGACTTTATATTACGGAAGCTGATGTCGGGTTTCTTCGAGAGACACCGGGATATCTGTGCTTCGTATGTCACGTGCAAAGCTACTAACGCTCCTTCAGTTGTTTTTTCCAAGTCTGCCAACAAAGGTAAATACACATTTCTCCGATAATGCGCTCGTCGGTAGTAATGGAAGGCGCAATGCTCTGGCTTTGCCTCCCAACAATACGTGGTAGTGACATCTGCACATTTACATCATCTAAAAGAGAGCACGACTGCTCGAAAGTCTTGTGAAATTCTATTTCCGAACTCCTTCTGTTTTCGGAGAGGAATGTCATCAACGCAATCACATGCCTGTGACAAGTCACTGTAGACTTTTTGCAGAAACTTGCAAAGTGGCAGTGCGAAGGAAAATAACTGGCTAACCAGCTGAAGCGAAACCACGACTCGGGCTTGGTAATTGCACTAAGCAGCTGAGAAGATTTCGACGATGCATCAGAATTGCTTTCCTCCAAATCTTTCAAAAACCAGATGGTAGGCGTAGAACAGTCCCAGAAAACGCTGAAGTGTGCCGTGGCTCTCTACCCATCTTGTTTGGCAGAAAGATGACAAACCATGGTTTGTCCTCTGCGGAGAAGCCCTTAGATATGTACAGATGGAAGACACTGTTCCCAGGCAGTTTCGAATATTGGGAGTTTGCATGAATGGATCCGCAACATGAGGTTCAAGGAGTGAGCGCTACAGTGAACATATATAGGGCCCTCGGAAGTGTTTCACGAATGACGGCCTGAAATCCATTCAGATGGCCGCTCATAGAAGCCGCGCCGTCGTATTCCTGCCCACAAAGCATATCTATATACGTTAAAGCCATATGGCACCGGAGACTATACTCAGAATACTACCTGCTAGCGCCTTACCGGTAAGGTCGTAGACCGGAAGGAAGTCCACAAAGTCCTCTCTTAATATTGCATGTTCTGATGAGTGGTGGTCGACGTATCTGGCACCAGGGGCCAGTGGCGTACCAACTTGTTTTTGAGTGGGGGGGCAAACCCGACCCTCTTCCCCCCCCCCCCCCCCTTAATCGAAAATTCGGCGCAACTTTTGTCGAAGTTTTCTAAAGATGTGGCAATGATTCGGCAAAATTACAACGTTACCAGACTTAACATTGATATTTTGTTTTTTCTCACGAAAAAAATTTTGCTTCTTCTCCTTAAAATAAATACAACTTGTAGTGCCTATTGAAACAGTTATGATTAAATAAGGTGATATTCTACAAGATAATTGTATCGATGTCGCTTTTGTGTGTTTACTGGCAATTTTAGTGTTTGCTTGCAGAAAGTGGCGTGACAACGAGGTTGGGTAGTAGCCGGAGCAGTCACGAATCACACTACGAGTTTTGATTTTGAGGCTTCATCAGCGCACGCCTGCAAGTGTGTTTACATTGTTAAAATAAAGACAATCACTGCGTTCTTACTTTCTCTGGGAGTCACCGTTTCGTGCGCGAAAACGGTTGCAACGGTTGTTTAGCCTTCACCAGAAGAGATAACAATACTGTAAATATGCATGTTTTTCGATTTGAGTCACTTGACGTCAGCTTTGCATGAAAGTGCGCGTTCCATATTCGCAACGTGCCGTTTTTAACCTTTAAAATTTCGGTTTCTGGTGTTAGGACACACACGGACGTTTAGGAAGATGGGGAGAGTTAGGAATGTCGGATGTGCAACGTCGAGCATGATAGTTCTGTGTTTAACGAATACTTTTCATCAGTGTTTACTAACGAGTGCTTGGACTTCGTCCCCACTCTCCCTGAAGAGCTTTACGAGCGCATGCATCCTATTAACGTTAACTCCGCTGGTATTAAAACATTGATTGATAAACTAAAACTTACTTCGTCCGCTGGAACCGATAACATCAACCCTAAAATTTAAAAGAAACACCCGTGTTATTTCTAGTGAGTATTTGAAACTCATCTTCATTCAGTCCTCATCTCAAAGCTGCCTTCCATCTGACCAAAAGGTGGGAAGGGTAATTCCCAGTCTTTAAACAGGGCAGCCGCTCTTCCGCATCTAATTATCGCCCTAATTCATTGACTTCAATTTCTTGCAAACTACTTGAGCATATCCTCTACTCCAATATCATGAGGCACCTATCATCCCATTTCTTTTCTTTAAACAGCAGCACGGTTTTCAAAAGGTACTTTCCTGCGAAACGCAACTCTGCGACTTCATCCATGACTTGCACACTAACCTTGAATGTCACGTCCAAACTGACGCAGTTTTTTTTTTTTTTTTCCAAAGCGTTCGGCCGTGTCCTCCATCAACGCCTTCTTTCTAAGCTATCATCTTTTTGCCTCGACCAATAACCGTTTGCATGGATTCGTGACTTTCTTTTTTCCCGTGTACAGGTCACGTCCATGATGATCATGAATCTTCCTTAATAAATGTATCTCCTGGTGTTCCCCTGGGGTTCGTACTTGGGCCCTTACTCTTTTTAATATTTATTAATGACATTCCCATTGGGATTTCTTCAAAAAAACGCTTTTTCGCCGACGACTGCGTCATCCATAACAAAGTAACTTGTGTGCAAAATAATAACCAGCTTCAGGAAGATCTAGATAAAATTAACAATTGGTGCAAAGAGTGGATTATGTCACCAAACAAGTATAAACGCAAACTAATCCACTTCACCAAGAAAAAAACCACTCTGTCATTTAATTACTTCTTGGACTCCGATCTGATTGAGACCGCTACTGTGTATAAATACCTTGGTGTAAGACTAACATCTGACCTTCCCTGGAATAACCACATTGAAGTCATTACCGCCGATTCATCTGGAACTCTTGGACTAAGCAGACGTAACTTAAAAAATTGCTCCACCCTTTGTCCCTAAGCTAACCTTTAACACGTACGTCAGACCAAAAATAGAATATGCTTCAACCATCTGGAATACCCATCGACTGTACCTCATCAATACGCTGTAGAGGCAGTTCAGAACAGAGCTGCTCGCTTCATTTCATCCACTTATGACTTTTCTTTCAGTGTCTCGGCGCTAAAAACTGAACTAACCTTGTCCTCTTTGCAGCTTCGCAGGAAAGTCTCTCAGCTGTGCCTTATTCACAAAATCTACTACCACATTCCCGACCTCAAAACCACTTTGTTATTACCCCTCGACCGAACATCTTCTCGCCTCAACAACGTCTGCACCATCAAACACACTTCTGGCTCTACGAACGCTTTCAATTGGTCATTCCTTTCTCAAGCAATCAGCCACTGGAACAGTCCCCCATCCTCCATTGTCACCATCTTGGACCCTGCTGATTTCTCCTCTGCAGTAAAACTACACCTTTCTTGGCCCATGTGATGGTGTGCGGGGCTAGGCAGATCAGTGAAAACACTTACGCAGAGCGCTTGCCAGGCCAGACTTGTACGTAGTTCAACTACTTTACTCAAGTTACTGTAGTTTAACTACTTTTCTGGGTAGTTTAGTAACTTTTAATTACATTTCTATTCTAGTAATCAGTAGTTTACTTTAACTACTTTTCCGAGTGACTTCCACTCAAATTACAAATTACTTTCTAATTTTAGTGGTTGTTTTGCCTATCAACAGAGAACAGAGGTCGGAAGGTCAGCTGATATTTGCAGAGGGGGAAGCATGCGGAGTAGAAAAGGGGGGGATGGGAAGGAAGAAAGTGATTTAGATAGTCCAAAAGACCCAAAATTTTAACGAGCCCCCCCACTGCAACAACACTGCTACGAGGCGCGGGGAGCGAACAGACACGACGCAAGAGAGGTCGAGTAACTGTGGGATTAGCTCCGAATAGTGGCGTTTCTTTGTATTCCGAAGCTCAAGGAGACTTGACGCATTTGAAGAAAGGGCTTGTCCCCGCTTCTCTCCAATGTAGGAATTCTTGCCCACTACAGGAGGTGCACACACTGCTCCTTTTACGGTGCAGGCGATAGAACCCCTAACAACGACGCTCACGCCGGATGGGCTGCTCGTGTATCACTCGAAGCGCGTTAACCCACCCCCGCGCCTGCGTTCACGCCGCTTCGCGGTGACGGTGTGCGACTGCTAATTACAAATCTATTAACCCACCTAGCCCCCCCCCCCCCCCCCCCCCCCCCGTACACGCCGCTTTGCGGCGTCCGGTCGGCAACCCAAGCCCCGCTGCCCCCCATGCACTTCCGTAAATAGAGTCGATACGATTTAGTTTAGCGATGTTTCGTCAACAACATTCGTTTTTTTAGTGTTAATGGTAAAAAAGAAATGTAAATATCGCCAAATGCCTCGACAAAACAAAATGTTCGAGAAAAAAAATAAAAAAGAAGTAAGCCGGCCCACACCATAAATAGAACCCGGGTCTGACACAGGCAGACATCTCACCACTAAGTTACGCTACCTCTTCGGAAACTCGCATTGCATCCGCTGCCTATGTTGACGGCGGCAGCGCCTATCTCCAAGCAAGCAAGCAAAACTTTATTTTGTGTAAGGGCCTACGTCCTGGTCTGGACGGCCCGTCCGGCCCATGTCTCGCGGATGGATTCCGTAAGGTTACCGTGTAGCCTTGTTCGTGGAGCAAGGCTTTACGAACCAGCCAATCCGGCGTGCGTGAGCACCGTTGCTAGGGTTTGTATCGCCTGCGCGTTAAAAATATGCCCGCGCGGGTCGGGAGGCAGTGCCCTTGGTATTCCTTAGGCGCCGCCGGCCTGTGTCTGCTCTTCCCAGTGGCGGCCGTTTCAGGGGGGGCAAAACGCATGCCTTGCCCCCCCACTCTGAGAACTGGGGGGGCAAGTGCCCCCCTTGCCCCCCCGGTTGGTACGCCCATGCCAGGGGCGGATCCAAGGGGGGGGGGGGGGGGGGCCGACGAGGGCGGCCGCCCCCCAAACAAAGTCGACCCCCTCTCCTCCCCCCTTCTCGGAGGGCAAATTGACATGGGTGGAACCCCCGGTGCACAAGAAAGAATGGGAGAATAGTATCTTTTCAAAATTTTCGCCCCCCCCCCCCCCCCCCCGAAAACAAAAATAAATAAAAAACGACAAAATGGAGTTCTGGATCCGCCCCTGTCTGACACACAGCGATAGTTCGTCAGCAAGAACTGAGAAGCACTCTGACGCGTTTGCTCGGTCCACAATATATATATATTGTGGACCGAGCAAACGCGTATATATATATATATATATATATATATATATATATATATATATATATATATATATATATATATATATATATTATGATTTTGCTAGAAAGTGCGATTAATTCGTTTTTTGGTCCACAGTCACCCGTGCCGCGAAGCGACAGCTCCTGCCTACCACAGAAAATCAGACTTAATATTCGGGTCAGAATTAATTGGGGGGCTAGTTGGTTGAACATCTAGACGGAGGATTTGAAAGCGCAAAAGACTGAGAAGAGAAGGAGGGGACAGGACAGAGCGCTCTGTCCTGTCCCCTCCTTCTCTTCTCAGTCTTTTGCGCTTTCAAATCCTCCGTCTTAATATTCGGGAGCAGATTTTTGCGGTTCTCTTCAGCTTGATTTCTCACACCTTGATCACGTTGACTTACGATGTCACGGTGAGCGCCCGACTGTATTGCCAAGAGGCTCTCCGCCAGCGATGTGGACTTCAGGTGGCAACCGCATGCAGCGTGGCTTTTGAAGGCCTCCATAGCGTTCTTGTAATTTACTAATGCCTTCGTTACAAAGGAAGACAAGCGTTGGTGTTCCCCTTTGCCAGCACATTCATGCGCAAACACTACACAATACTTGCATAGTGCCCCTGCTAAGTGCTCTGAATAAGTGAGCCACGGGTAACCCAGTGAGGTTTGAACCTGTGGTTTCGTTTTGTTATGGCTGGATAGTTGTAGTTACCAAAATGGGTCCATGGATTTCGCATCATCTTCTCCTTCAAAGCTGTTTCATGCACACGTTTTGACACAAAAAGTCCTAGATCGAGAGGATTAAAGGAGCTGTGCAACAATATTCAGTTGGAATGTTTTTCACTTTACACGAGCTTACTGGCACTAGTGGAACTCAAGGATACTCGCACGCTACTCCGCTGGCCAAGAAACTCCTTTGTTGCGGTGTGATTTCAAGGACAAAAGCGATCATTTTCATTCAATCTCTCCTTTGCAAAATTTCATGACGTAACGTGGGGATCGCAGTACACCATATGACGATATTTAAATGCTATTCATAGATTGGACCCGAGCATTGCGTGGGCACTCGATTTGGGCTGGTGATAATTACTAGCTCGAAAGCATTCGGGTAGTGGCCCGTGTCCAATCGCTGCAACGGGGACAATAGCCGAGCCATAACAATGTCTGGAACTCAGCGCGTGCCCTGTGCTTTGCCAACCCCAGCGCGTGGCTATGATCAACGTTGGCGGCATATAATCGGCTCCAGATCACGTGGCCGCTTGTTCTGGCTGCGAGTTGAGGGGGTGAACGCTGCTCGTTTTTCTTTAATTTTTTTCTGGGACTTTTATTGCGTGGGGTGAAAAACGAACGCGTGTTTCATAGGTCATTAACGTCAGGGATCCGTTCTAAGCGATATTTGCGCAAAGTACAAAAATTGTTGCATCGCCCCTTTAACAGTGATGGCTCCTGAGGTGCGTGAATCGGAGCATGTGTAGGCTGCATCACCCACCTCGTTTGTGTCTCGCCTCATCAGCACACGTTTGTTGGCTTCAGAAGTGCTTGAGTGTCCAGGAAAAGCACGCACTTCATTTCCCAGACAACACTTGGACATCCCCAGGATGTCCTCAAATGATCCTGGAAACATCCTAAAAACGTCCCATTGTCCGGCCTAGGGGCATCCTCAGAACGTCTTCAGGAGGGCAGCCAAGGATTTTTCCAGTACATTTTTAGGACAATGAACTGCAGGTGCAGCTGTTCACTGAGCTGTTAGGATGCTTTCATTTTTATTGTTTCTAGGTTTTCTCCAATTGGATTTTGAACCTGAAAATGCCTGCAAGAGCTGCCTGCAGAAAAAAAATGCATTGTTGTGCACTATTTTAAAGTGAAATTCACACACTAACTCTAGATTACTAGTCAGTGAGAGGCTAACAACATAGGGCAAGGGATAGGAGGAAGAAAGCTGGCGGAATGCTGAAGAGGAGAGAAGAAAACTTCTCCCCTCCAGCATCCTGTCGGCTTTCTCCTCTGCGTATTTCCTTGCGCTGTGTTCTTAGCCTGTAACTATGAGCATGATCGTGCCATTCATTATTGCAAACAAAGGTAACTGTTCAAGAAATACTTCATTGGAGAGCAAATGTTATACATATGACTTTTTTCAATGTCTGCACCAGACGTGCAGTCTGGCTTCGCATCTTGGCCAGCACTAGTCCTAATAATCAGTGGTATCTACAAAAAAAAAAAATCAATTCCATAAGCATTAATAATAAAAACTAGGGGTGTGCGAATACTCGAATATACGAATTCGAATCGAATAGAAAGATCCCGAATAATTCGATTCGCGAATCGAATTCCTAGTATTCGGTCACTCGAATATTCGATATATTCGGCCAAAGACGCGCGGTCGGCGCGGAGCTGAAAAAAAAAGCCGTTTTTTCTCCCGATGTAAGCGCCGTGATATTAGACAGACCATGCGAGAAACACCTCTTGGTCCTACCATTCCACAAAAATCTAACGCACAGGTTAGAAAAAAGAAAAGTAACGAACGCCACGAACTTTATAGCACGCAGATTTACTCACGATCGTGACACAATCTTCCATTGAATCACAACCGAAACAGAGAAGCCGGAATTCCGCGCCATGTCTAATTCTTTTGACGAGTAAAGCCCCTCGTTTCAAATTGAAGCGCCGATGTAGAACACACTTGCCGCATTCACAGAAATCGGCGACTGCACGATCACACAAAGAAAACTACGTTAACCACGCCGATGAAACCAGCCGAGTTATCGTCGTCGTTCCTTTGGAACCGCAAGCGCCGAAAGCCGCAAATTCTGATTCGGAACGAAACGGAACGGAAAAATAGTGTGCCTAGATTTGAGAGGGTTTCCAACCTTTCAATAGCCGCGCTTGAATTTTGAACTGCGAGAAGGTGACGAAAAGACGAAAGCGTGGATCGGGATCGGGCAGGCAGGGCAGGCGTCGTCGCTCTTTTGTTTGCTCGCCCTCTTTCCACGCGACAACACAACACATGCGCACTTACGACCAATCTGCGCTGGAGCCGTCTCCGTAATTTCAGTTTCGCTTGCTTCCTCTTTTAAATCAAGGCTCTCTAAAACAGGAGAGATACGACGGAAAAATGGATGCATAGAGGCAGTCGGACGGTGACTTGCGCCACCTAACCACGTTTCGTTTTCTTGCTTCAGATAATATTGTTTAAGCCAGTTTACTCAGATTTAACACCTATATGTTTATTTATGGGAAATAAAATCCCCGGTGTCCTTTTTCTTCCTTAAAATGAAGACCAAATATCGCAAAATGCCCCTTTTCTGAGATACACAAACATATATATAAAAAAAGTCGCGGTGTTAAATTGTGCTTTTAACGAGAAAAAAAAAAAGGCACGCGTGGCTGTAACTTTTCTTGTTTTTCTTTTCTGTGTGTGACGTTTAGGGTAGATAGATTATGTTTGCGCCATAAAATTGGATCTTTAGTGCCCAACGTCCAACAGCAACTGCTTTTTTTTTTTTTTTCACCAGAACTTTTTCACATTTTTGCTATTGTTCTGTACAAGATGCATATTCTACACCAGGCGCATACTCTGCACATATATAGTCTCATTCGCAGCACACTTTGAGAAATTCCTACGAATAAAATCACTATTCGATATTCGATTCGATATTCGGCTTTATTTTCTTGAATCGATTCGGTATTCGATTCGAGAACTACTATTCGGTATTCGCACACCCCTAATAAAAACAGGCAATGTGAAAAACTTTACATTTCGAACACCTCCGGCCTTTGACTGCAGCTTTTTCAGTTTCTCTCCAGCGTGGCGCAGCCATACTTTGATGGTGGTCTCCACGTCAGCTTTGTTTGCGCACTCAACATTTGATTTCGCTGCTCATAAAACATTGATTTGTGATGACAGTCACAGCAGAAAGCTAAGATGGTCTAGAAAAAAATCACAATTAATGTTCGTGCGAGGAAGATACCCTTGTTACCCAGTCTACTTTCGCACAGTTGAAAAGCTCGAAGCATTCGTTTACGCGCCGGCATCTTTCCCGCCGAAATGCCGTTCATTGCTTTCCGCCATTTCGAAGAAGTACTGCATTTAAAAACACACTAACCTTGATTGATTGGGGTTACGGGGATATTTATACAGCGTGTAGTTGGTCAGCCATTAAAGTTGCGACGAGTTACACGCTGTAGATGAGCAATTTAGCCAATAAACTTCTTTGAACCTTTGTCCGATCCGAAACCTTGCCGGCCAACAGCTCTCACGCGAGCGGTAGCTTCCAGTATGAAAACTTCGTTAATCGTAGTCTGCTGCTTCGATATTCAGTTGCACAATAGGATATACTTGAAATTTTTTTTACCTATTCTACCGCGAAACTGCAAGTCCGTTGCTTACGCCCGTCACGTGGTTCGCACATATAATTACTATGTCGAGCACGTGTGGATTGTGCGATAGGCAGTGTAGTTTGTATGTTGAGCAGCTGAAAGCCATTCAGAAAATATCAAGAACACTATCTTCAAAAACATATGGTACTTGCTTTTTTATTCTCATTAAGGCTCACAAAGTTTCAATTTTTCGCATTTGTTACACTGTTATCCCATCTACCTAGGTCCCAACTAGTCATGTTCATCTGTGCCACTAAGCATAGGGTGACCACCTGTCCCGCATTGAGGGCTCGTGTCCCGCGTCCCGCCCCGAGAAAGTCCCAAATCTACAAAATGTCCCGCAATTCACGCTCTCGTAAATTTCCCTCCGCAATTCACGCTGCTGCCGAAAAATGGGGCACGGGGAAGTGCGGAGGTCGCTAGTAATTGTGTGAATCGAAATGGTACGCCATGATCGATTCTATGATCTATCCAAGCATTGCGGGAAGCGGCCGTCGTTCTTGCAAGAAAACCGACGCGGATGCGCCGTTGTGCCTCTCCCTTTGGTGGGAAAATATTGTACGAAACAATTCTCGCCAAAAGCTTAAATAATTTGTTTTTATTGTAATTGTAATTAATTGTAATTGTAATTATTTTCAAATTGCCGTGCCAATGCGAAAGGCGCGCTGTGGATTTCTTCTTTTTTTTTTTGTTTTAGTGAAGGCAGCCACACATGCAACGGTCGAAAAATAACATAATGTTAAAACTTTGTGTAGCACCATGCCAACGCGAAAGGTTTGCGGTTTGCTGTGGATTTCTCTTTTTTTAGTGAAGGCAGCCACAGATGCAACGGTCGAAAAAGTACATAATGTTAAAAATTTGTGAAACACCATGCTAACGCGAAAGGTTTGCTGTGGATTTTTTTTTAGTGAAAGCAGCCACGCATGCAACGGTTGAAAAAGAACATAATGTTAAAAATTTGTGTAGCACCATGCCAATGCGAAAGGTTTGCAGTGGATTTCTTTCTTTTTTTGTGAAGGCAGCTACACATGCAACGGTCAAAAAGGAACATAATGTTAAAATTTGTGTAGGACCATGTTGATAGAAGTAAGCGTGGACAGGAAACAATAACCAGACAAATATTTACTGTTTCTTATTCCATTTGATGCGTTGAGTTCTGGTACAGTCGATTTTTATGTTTTCAACTTCAGCACATGTGATACCATCTTTGGCATTCAAAATAATCTATCACTGGTAGTCAAAAGCTTTTGAGCCTAATTGCTGCAATAAAGTTAGCAGGTGTTTAAACAGTACGGGATAATAAATGTGTTAACAGAGCCTTGGTTCGTTGCAGGGATGGGCAAAATACATGCAAATATGTATCGAAATACAAATACGAAATACTTCGTCAAAAATGTATTTAATTACAAATCTAATTACATTTCCATAAAAGCATTTAAGTACAAGATACAAATACAACCAAATGTATTTGGTCTCCTCCAAATACCTTTCCAAATACATTCCTCAAAATTTGCGCCAGCGACTTCAGGGCACCTGCAACGGGTTTCTGGGTATCTCATTTTAATTTTGCATCGCACACACGGGAGTTAGTGTGCGAGACTCCAGTAACGTAATAAAAATATAATCACAAAAAAATGTAATCGGCTAGGACGTAATAGGTGAAAAAGGTACAAAGCTTCAAGCAGCTTTTTTGTCGATTAAATATTGGTATAGACCAACAAAGAGCCGAGACGACCAAGACGCGCAGCACTAGAGCTAGAGAATTTTTATCCTTACAACTCGCACCAGTTACGAAAATTTGACGACCCGCGCTTTTAGAATGTTTCAGGCAAAAATATGGATGGAAATCAGGCTGGAAAGCATCAGAAGTTGTCACAGACACTTGTTTAGCCAGTCTGCCTGTGAACGTCGATTTCGTCACTATTCTTGCCCTGGACTAGCACCGTAATCACAAAGTCACTACACGCCTGCGCTTAATTGAGAGACACTGCTTTCGGTGCAGAACGTAGTTTTCTTCCTGCTCTGGACAGTGACCATATATTTGAGGGATGTATTTTTGCCCACAAAATTGTATTTAATTACAATTGTATTTGAAATACCCATGTTTTAGTATTTAAATACACACGTAAAATACATTACCCAATTTGTAATTAAATACAAATTCAAAATACACAAAGTATTTGAAATATGTATTTAAAATACTTGCATTCGAAATACTGCCCATCCCTGGTTCGTTGTGTACGTCTTAATAAATCCCCCCCCCCCCCCCCCCCCTGCCCCGCGTGTCCCGCATTTCACTAGCTGTAATCGGCCCTCACCTTACAAAGCTTGCTTGTTGCAGTGGGCTCGAAATCTTTCCGTTTTACTATGGCCAAAATATCCTTCTTCCTCCGTTTTGCAGTTGCGTTATTTCCAAAAGGGATCCGGAAGAGTCTCTTTCCATCCTCCGACCTGCTGTTACACCCAAAAGCGCGACAAGCAGGCATTGTGTCACTAAGTACCCAACCCCTTGCTTTTGACGTCGCGTGGAAAAGACAACGCGTAAACGCGCGTTCGATGAGCAGCAGAGCGTGCCTGCGTGCAGTTGGTTGCTGGACCCAAGATGGTGGGAATTAGCGCCGCTTGAAGTGCTGATGGAGGTGAGTCTAGCAGCGCTTGTATCACGTGATCGCTACCTTCCAATGATGCTCACCAAGCCAATACGCCAAAAGAAAAGGAATGCGTTACCAGGGTGTAAGATGGACAGGTGGGGAAACGAGAGCCAAATGAGCGACCTTATTGTGTCCCCCTAGGGTTTCTCTTTTTCTGTGGCGCCATCTATGTGGAGCACCGCGAACTCTCACTCCGGGTGTACGACCGGTGGCGACCGGCTAAACTGACGGAGATGATTTCTCGTGGATTTTTAATGGAGGACTGTCGTGCTCTCGGTTTATTTCGTGCAGTCTCCCATAGAGTTCCATGCAAACCCGATTCCAATGTTTTTCCTCTCGCCGCAGCGCCGTCTGTCGCAAATCGGGGGTACCCGCAAGCAGACGAGTACACAATCCGGTCACGGCGCTGCGGTGGGCTTCTATGGGCCGTTTCCCCACCTGTCTATCTTACACCCTGTGCGTTACTCTGGGGAACCCATACAGTGACTCTAGGCGGAGCTGGTCAAACGAGATCCAGCAAATAAACATAGATGATCAGTGGATCCACCGGACTCGGATCCATTTGGGTCAGATGTGGAACACAGCCTTGGACTCCGATAGGAATAGGGTGCCTAAATGTCTGTCTGTAAAGACACCCATTGTTGCACTGAATGTGCCAGCGCGTTACACTCTCGCGCACTCGGTGCGTGAATTGGGCGATAAAATGGCGTCTATGCATTAGCCAAAGCTGCGCGCTCGAGCTGAGAAACACCGTATTGCGCGCACTTCAAAATGCATAAAAAAACGATTGGGCGTGAAAATGGCTCATACCCCTGTCAGACGGGCTAGTTTAGTGTCACTACAAGGGAGTGCACTTCGCCCTTAGTGTGATTTCTGTAGTGTGCCACACGGCTCCTTTCTGAGGAACACACTTGGCTTGGAGTGAGTTTGACAAACTCACTTCGCTCGATCGAGTGCGTGGCATCAATAGGAGTGTTTCAACAGTAAAACATAACAACACGGAAACCAAAAGCGTGGCGTAAGTTTTATTTTATAAAGAAAAAGAAATTCGTGAAAGAGACGACATGTAGAAGAGTGGGCATTGCAAAAAAATAGTGGGATGGACTTGGAGTTTAGGCTGATCTGAATCAAGATTAGCGCAGCGGTGAATTGATAAAAGACGACGACAATGTCAGTTATTCATGGCTATATTGGTTAGCAGAGAATGATAGAGCCTACTTTTGTTTCAGCATGTAACTATTCGAGACAACACGATAATTATGGTCTGATTGGGCAGTGTCAGGGCCTCCTCGTAGACTTCCGTGAAACGAAGCGGAACGCCAAAGTTGGATATGCTTCGTTCTTTATCTTGGCTTGCAATGTTCGATCAGAATCATCCAATTAATTGGCGTAAAAATCGTTCATTAATGTAACGTTGTTTTAGAGCACAGCTCCTAGGAACCTGTTGCTGAGTTGAGCGGCGTCGGCGTAACCACGCGTTGCATTAAGGGCTGTTTCCCAAAATAACGTCACGTGTGTCGTCACGTGTGACGTCACGAGGGTAAAATTTGCCGCTAAATTTCGCGGTAAAAGTTTTTGCAAAGTTTGGCGGAAAAGTTTTCCTCTAAATTTAGAGGAAAAATTTTACCCGTGCGACGTCACGGGACGTCACACTTCAAATTTCAGATGACGTGTCATGTGACGTCACACTTCAATTCAGCGGTAAAATTTCCCGGCTAAATTTAGCGGGAAATTTAGAGAAATGTTTACGCTAAGTGAGATGGGAACAGGAGAGGAGGATGGGAAGGTACGGAGGGGAGCAGCTGGCATACTTTCCCCTTCGTACACTTCCTTCCTCCTCCTCAAGAGCTGCGCTCCAATTTGGCATTACAAAGAATTGCAAACGTCTAATTTTTTTTTAACGTGTCTTTATTAAGGGGTATCGGTGGCCGAGTGGGCTAGCGCCCACCAGATTGGAGTACGTGGAGAGAAAGCTCGCGCTGGAGAACCTAGTGATTCTGAGCTCAATCCCCAGCCCTGCCCGAAGAACACACTTCCAATGAAGTGAGTTCGGGGAGCACACTACGCTCGCTCCGGTAGACCGAGTGTGTAATCTCGATAGCAGTGTTCAAGGAGTAAAAATAATAGAAGAAATTAACGCTGCGTAAAATTAGTATTATTTTGATAGGAGTAATATTAGATGCGCACTTGTTTTCTGTTGGCAGGAAAGTAGTCTATTGTAAAAAAACAAGCGACTAATCTAGTTTCCATCCTTGGCCCCTGCGCGACGGTCAGCGAGGGCCAGGAGGCCCCTGCAAGACTCCACCAGAAATCTGAAGGTGGCAGGAGAGACGCGAAAGGCTCAGAGGCTTGCTTAAAATGGAACTCGCCCAAATGGGGCAAGGTGTCTTCGAACCACCGTTCGTTCCTCTGGAAAGTCCACCGTTCTCGACTGATCACGGGTAAGTTGGCGGTCATGAGAGCGGCTATGGTGAAGGCATTGGCCTGCAGCTGCTGATCGATGTCACTTGAAATTCTTGCCTGTGCGTCGGAATCCAGGTCGAGCTGCCTCTCATCTGAAAGGCGTTGGGTTTTCACGGAGAAAAGTACCCCATCCACGCGCTTCCACTGTACAACATCGCGGATATCACCCTCCAGCTCGTCCTCCACACACTCCATGATGTTTCGTTGTGGCGAGTGGCCGAGTGGGCTCGCGCACACCAGCTCGGAGCACGCGGAGCGAATGCTCGCGCTGCAGAACCCAGGAATCCTGGGTTCACTCCCTACTGTTGCTCGTTTCGATCTATACTCCGTTTCACCTTATGTTGTACCGCAGACAAGGCTAGAAGTGCGAGCTCATAGCTTTGGAAGCTACTCTTAACGCACGAGAGCTTGTGCCGCCGAGATGTGCCCTAGAGCAAGGAGCTCGCGCTTGTAGCCTTTCCTGCGGTACATCATAAGGTGAAACAGAGTATAGACCTTTTCTCTGTACTCTCGTCTCCAGCCACCTAATAGGCGTACCCGGTATGGGCGACGAAAAAATAATCCAACGTTTCAACCTGCAAATAGTAAAAAAATAAAGGGGAGGCAAAACGAGAAAGTGTGACGTTTACGATTATATCCTAAATGCCTTCTATTGGCGTGGCAAAGGCAAAACAATGTTTTCGCCCATACTGGAAGTGACGTCAATTCAAGATGGCGGCGCACTTGCAGAAAAGGTCTTAGCATCGTACCGGAGTGCGGGTGTGTATCACTGGCTTGTAATGGCTGATCATAATGATCAAATTGGATTTGAATTTGGATTAAAGCTTGTGCCTTAGCGCAACAATGTGTGGTAACGTGTTTCTAATAAGACGACGAAGTTATTTATGAAAAAATGAGTATGCACTGTAATATTTTGCGTGCCCATTACTTACCCATCGTTATAGGCCTCCTGCGCTGAAGCTTTGAACAAACTGTAGCGCCCTCATTTTGGGTAGTACAAGCTCACCTGATTGAGCATAGCCCTACTTATGGCACGTTGGTCGAGCTTTTTCAATTCTATGTCGTGCTAAAGAGGGAAAAAACACCTTTGGACGCCTGAAATCGGCCAAACTCAACGTTGCAAGAGAATCGAAAGTGCCAAATTCATGACGCCACCGCTAGGGCACGCGTCTCTTATCTCTGGGTGGTGACGTCACAACACCTGTGTCGCGACGCTTTCATTTTTTTTTCTTTTTGATGTCTACTTTGGAACGCGTGAAACGGCATCTCTTGGCTCACGCTCTCAGCGTCTTAGCTTTGACGGCGTTCGAATTTTTGTTCTCTCTTTGTATTTTCATCGTGATCTCGCGCTCCGCACCAGAGTAGGCACGCTTCTGCATGCGTGACAGTTTGAGACGCTAAAATTTGTACTACCCAAAACACGTCCTAACAAGTCTTACTCGCAGCACCCTCTGGGCAGCGCAGGAGGCCCATTGCCATCATTTTGGAGTGAGACTAAGTTTTCCCGTGTAGCACCAACACACTTGGAGTGTGTTTCGACGGGTTGAAGTGCACTCGCTCGTAGTGACACTAAAATAGCCCGTCTGACAGGGGTATCAGATGTCACCACTCAAGCAAAAGTGCGCCTCTAGATAGGAAAAACGCGTAGCGCCATCTCTGCCTGACTTATAAAACTATATGCAAGTACATGTGGTGCCATCGCGTGTTGGGTTCAAAAAAGTGATTTTAAATCTAAACTAAATTTAACAGTACTACAATATTTTCTAATAATTTCACAGCAGTTGGTAAAAATAGGAATGTTAGGCACTTAAAACTTTGTCTAAAAATTAAGCTTTAACAAAACATTAGGTGGCTAGACAGACGTATCAATATATCTAGCTGAATCCAATCCAAGCCTGGCGCCTTGCTTTGTTTTAATAGTAATAATAGTTAATCGTTAGTCCCTTTTGGTCCTTGAAGAAGTAAAGGTTCGTCGTAAATTCTGTGTTCCACCTCGCGGTTCAAATGACCCATAACGAATCTCAGCTGAAAGACCGTTGTTTCTTCTGTACAAACATTAAGACCAGTCCTGTATAGACCTGTGCGCCGCCGCGCCGCGCCGCCGCCGCCGCCTGTTTTGCTCTCGCCGCCCTGCGCCGCCGCCGGGTTCCCCAGATCCAGCACGCCGCCGCCGCCGCCGCACAATAAATCCGGCGCGCCGCCGGCGCCGCCATCTTTTTTTTTTTTTTTATGGGAGGGGGAAGGGGTGGTATTGGTGTTTTTTTTTTTTTTTTTTTTGCAGCTTCTATATGGGGTTTACGTACTATATTATGCATAAAAAATGAATAGATTGTTTTGCCTTTCATTTTTACTCCTGTAAATATATCAATAGATGTAGAAGTTCCATAAAAAACGAAGACACAGAACAAAAAAACAAAAAAACGGACAAAACAACAAGTCTCAAACACCGTCTGTAGTTTATTTGAACAACGAACGTTGTTACATATCCCTCAAAACCCTCACCACCAAAAAAGAGACACCTCCCCTTCACTAGGTCACCGAGAGCCGGACACTCAGACAGAACCCATATGATTCATGATTCAGACATATCTAAATGATTTACACCACCTTGATGACCTCGCTTGAGGGCTGACCAGCCACATGCGATAACAGGCAACTCCAGCTCCAGCACAGCCCTTACAATTCTGAGAAAACAGACACAAAAAAACGCTTCATATCACTGTCCAATGCCAAGGACGGTGTGCTTGCTCAATTACCAGAGGTCAAAATACGCATGGTCTCCCTCAGAACTCTCCTACCATTGCTGATTGTTGGGCGAGTGTGTATTGTGCGTGAGAAAACATGATTGCGCTTTAAGACATAGACAGAGGAAGAACACCACAGAGCGCTTACTTTCAACTGATTTAATCCAAGCGCCTCAGCGTAGATACACACTGCGTCACCACACCACATCGCAACCAATCCGTGGCCCCGCCGCGGACTGCAAATAAGCTATCTCTTTTTCTGCAAAGTCAATTGAAACCACGCATGACTGCAGGTGCAAACCATTATTTGCTTCCTCCACTGTTCTCGCTAGGCACACAGATAAGACTGTTAGAGAGATAATTGAGGCGGACGCCATCAATAGTTCCGGCACGTGTTGTGCACGTGTTTTATTCTGGCACCCCTGAGGACTACCCCGAAAAGGAGGTTAACCTTTCTAATTTGTGCTGAGCTTTAAAACCTAAATTTACACCGAACCTCTCTGCCATTGATATAAAGATATGAGAGATTCCAAGGTAGTAAGGCACACACACAACATTCCTTACAACCGGTTTTTTCCACAGGAGCCGGATTAAACGTACGTTCCTTACACCTAGATAAAAACCGACAACACCTTCTGCCAAACTCAATTTTTGTTCACAACCATTTGAACAATTACACCAGGATGGGATTGTTACAGTTGTGCTCAAGGTCCTTGAGCACAACTGTAACAATCCCATCCTGGTGTAATTGTTCAAATGGTTGTGAACGAAAATTGAGTTTGGCAGAAGGTGTTGTCGGTTTTTATCTAGAAATGCCTGACAGGAGTGGAGCAACAGCCCATTGTCACTCAAAAACTCTGAGCAATTGATTGAAATATTGAATCCGCATCATGGGAGAAGGTGCGATGTGACAACTGTAGACATCAAGGACTTACGTTACTCTATGGATAAGTCGAAGCTGTTAATAAGGGTCAGGAGGTGGTGTGATGATAATCTAGTGAAGCTGCAGTCTGCCAATGGGATTGATGTAGATAGTTTTATCAGCATTCTGGAGTTTCATTTAGAGTCCACTGCCGTAGACTTTGATGGTTCTCTTTTTATTCAAAAACAGGGTGTGTATATCGGGTCGTGAATTGCTCCAGTGTTGTCCGAGATTTTTTTTAAACGAGACTTATGTACACGTTGACACGGTTGTGCGGTCCTTGTCGATTGGACCGCAAAACCCTGCCATCGCAACAGTCAAATTAAATACTTATAGACCTACTGTTGCACACGGAAAAGGGCCTGTGCTGGATGTACGGCAAGGAATCAGCCAAGCTTCTGTTGGCAGCTGAGAGCTGTCACTTGAAAATAGTTAAGAGTGGTGTAATTGCGTCTGCGATGGATAACGCTTGTAAAGAATCCCGTATGTTTTGGGTTGGTGAAGTAGTTGAGTTGCAAAAGATGCGTCGTTTGGAAGCGGGCCATCACAATGATGTAATTGTCAGAGTTGTGCTCAAGGTGCTGAAGGTTTAATCCGGCTCCCGTGGAAAAACCGGCTGTGAAGAATGTCGTGTGTGTGCCTTACTACCATGGAATCTCTCATAACTTTATATCAGTGGCGATCGGTGTAAATTTAGTTTTCAAAGCTCAGCACAAATTAGAAAGGTCAACCCCCTTTCTGGTGGTCTTCAGGGGCGCCAGAAAAAAAAACATAAGAACCCAGATGTAACTTTTCAGGCAGGAGTGGTGTAGGGACCCTCTCATTTCGTCGAAACTCGTTTCGTGGAATTAATTATCGCAGACAACATTTCATGGGCACACGTTTCACGGACGCACGTTTTGGCGAATTGCACGCTGTAGGGACATCTCGTCACGCGTGTATCATATATTAGTAAGGGTTCTGATGGAGTTGCCTGCTATCGCATATATGGCTGGTCAGTCATCAAGCGGGGTCGTCTGGGTGGCAGGTTAGTGTGACCATTAATCTTTTGGATCTGCCTGAATGTCCGGCTTTCAGTGACCTACACTCTAAAAAAAGGGTGTATTCTTACACCTTTTGTCCCATATAAGACACCCCAAAACTTCAGACGTCGATATGACGGTACTAACTTTCACGAGAGGCTTGATAGCCGTGTGGTACAACTTATTAAAATAGCTAATGTACGTTTTACTGACTACAAAAAAAAAAAAATAATAATCGGGGCTGCGAAACATCAGTGTTTTCTCTCTGTGGTCTTTGATACGTACTTTAGCTATTTAATCAGTTATATCGCTCCGTTATCAAGCCCCTTGTAAAACGTGTCGCCGTCTGTGCGCTGTGCGTCAAACTAAAGTTTTGGCGTGCGTTATATGGGACAAAAGGGTGTATGGTGATACCCTTTTTTTTAAAGAGTTCTTTTTTGGTTGTGAGGGCCTTGACGTATATATAAGAGTGTTAATTCCTTATTCAAATAAACTGTTTATTATTTTATTTATTTATCAAAGTACCCTCAGGGCCCGAAGGCATTACAGAGGGGGAGAGCACATGCATGAAACAAAGATGTTCGTATACGCGACGCGAAGTCTTACGAGATTTGGTTGTCGGAGAAAAAAGCGATGATTTTGGCACTGGAACGTGTACGTCTTGATAACATATATATAGTAGAATCCAGCTACATATATCTTAATTCTCCACATAAAGGTGGAAATTAGTAATGGTTCGCAAGGAGTCGGACTCTCTTTACTAGAGTTCTTGATGTGAAAACGGGTATAAAACCTGTGTTTGAGACTTGTTGTCTTGTGCGTTATTTTTATCGTTTCGTGTCTCCCGTTACTATGGAAGTTCTTCACCAGCTCGCCTGTGTTTTTAAAGTGTTATAACGGAATGAACGGTTTTGTAGACCGCAAAACGATTTAAATGAAATTTTTGTGAAATAATTTGATACAAAAGGGCTATATTCGCGTCCGTTTTTCAGGCTTCTTTCAAACGTATTTTATTTTGATCCACACGCCTGGCTTGTTCCTGTCACATCGTGTTTCTGGGGGTCCTTCTTTCTCGTTTCCACGCCGGGATCCAGCATCGGGGGTCGAAGTCGAGCCCTCATCCGGTCGAGTCGGGGAGGCTCTCCTTACCGGTCTTTGCCGCCAAAGTATTTGCTTACACTCCCGAGCTCAAAATCCTTGCACCCTCGCACACTTTGTAGATGTTGTCATGATCCTCTGTTATGCGTCTATCCATCGTGGAAGGCAGCGTCGGCGTGATGCGCTTGTAATCGGAAGATCTGCTGCGGAGCAAGGCGAGTTGGTTGAAATCGACGTCAATCGCTGCAGGTTGTTCGTGAAACAAAAAAAGAAAAAAAAGAAAGAAAAGAGCTATCGTGCGGCAGCTTGGCGGCAATCCGGTGTGCCTTGCGGGGTAAACCCGGAAATGGTGTAGGTTTGATTGTTCACGTTGGTGATGAATTAAGTGTCCATGGAAAAGCAGGCCAAGTTTCGAGGAAGGAACGCCGTTCGTGTACCATACCCTGTCCCTGACCCTGTATGGAGCATGGTCGATATTTTGCATCGTAGGAACGCTTCATGCTGTGAAGGTAAGCGAGGTTCGCGTTTGCAGCGTCGCAGTTCGCGCGGGACGTCGCCGACCTCGTCGGGAAGCGGGGAAAATTCCATTGCTCGACGTGGGACAAAGTTGAACAGGAGTTCGAACGGTGATGTCTGGAGTCCGGCGTACGGCTGCTGGTTCACTTGAAAGCTGGTTGCCTGGAGATAATTGCTCCAATGGTCGATGTCGCCGTTGACGTTCTTTCTCGCAGACATGGAAGGATTTTTCCGTTGACGCGTTCGACAAAGCCGTTAGCTTCGGGGACGTAAAGTACTGTTAGGGATGCTCTGAATGTGCCTGTCGACGAAGTACCGCGAAGCCGAACGAGAGGTTAGGACCCTGTCGTTGTCGGTGATGACTGCTTGCGGCGTATCAAATGAGAGTACGAGTTCTATAAATCGAAAAACGTGCTCGGTCGACTTGTTAGGCACGGGGCGTGCGACAAGCGCGTGGTGGGGTGGAACGCGGTGATAAAATACCTGTTGTCGTCGGTCATCATCTTGCGAAATATCTTGCGCCGCGGCTGCCAGCCGGTGACATATTCTCTTACAATCTAACAAACGCACTCCTCAAAAAAAAAAAAAAAAGCGTGTTCCTTTTTATGGTTATTTGCATCTTGTTTTCCAAATTCAAACGACTCCTTTCTCTCTCCTCCTCACTCTCTAATTTACACCCCCCTCCTCCCCTCCCTCTTCCACGCCACGCCGCCGCCGGTCCGTTGATCCCCGCGCCGTCAACACGCCGCCGCCGGAGGTACAAACACCGGCGCGCCGCCGCCGGCGATTTCTGACCGGCGCACAGGTCTAGTCCTGTAAGGGGAAGTATTCCGAAAGTCGTACGGGAGGCCATGACAAATCCCGGAGAAAAGGTCACCCACTTTAGTTGAGTTATTGTTTTATGCAATAGCCCGTTTCAACTCAAGAACGTAGGGCGAGGGTAAGGATAGCCGGGGAGGAGGAAGTCGACGGAACGCTAAAAAGAGAAGGAGGTTTCCCCCTCTTCTCCAGCGTTCCGTCTGCACACATTTCGAAGCTGGGCAGAGCGCTCTGCTGCAGCTCGTTCCACGTTCATACTGACCGTTTTTAAGTGACTTGTCATACTTCGTTCTGACAGCCGCGATTGAGGAAATGTCAACTTACCTCCAAGGTATATGCTGCAAATGTGAAGATTTGGCTAAGCAGTTCATACTACTACATGAGAGCTTTTTGAGAATTCACCAGGTCGGGATGTTTGAGCAGAGGATGCGCGTTCACACCACGAGTGCTGGCTGGAGTTTCTCGTTTAAAAGCAGTCTTAAGCAGTTACTAGTTACTAGTAACGACTTACCGGCAACTAACCGTTTACACCTCAAGAACAAAGGAAGTTTTGCTCTGTCTTCATTCGCCACGCGAAGTAGTTCTTACAAGATTTGGTTGTCGGAGGCAGAAGCGATGCTTTCGGCATTTGAAACGTGTATGTCTTGATAAGGTTACATATATCTCAATACTCAGCATAAAGAGGGAAAATAGTAATGCTCCATGAGAAACCATACTTTTTTCTTATGGTTCTTGAGGTTAAAACGAGTATATAGTTACTTTTTTCAGTAACTGATATCGCGATCGTGGCCATACCATCACCCACAGTGTGTTAAGATAGAATAGCCGCCTCGGTAGCTCCGAGGCAAAGCACCGACTTACGGATCCCCAGGTGGCGGGTTCCAATCCTGGCCAAGGTGCCCGCAGGCTGACGAAGCCTTATTGCGGAAAAGGCGCCGTGTAATTGAGCTTTCGATTGCATGTCAAAAGATCCCCAGGTGGTCGAAATTAATCCTCAGTCCTCCGCTGGGGCGTGCCAGATCAATACCACCTAGAAGACGACGCCTGTGTGTTTCCTCCTCTAAACGTCATCACGAGTAAATCCCCTCAGCGCCATCGTCTGCTCCATCGCCTGCTTCAGTGGTCACTTTCAAAAACCTCCTGTTTTTCCACAGAGGATACTTTTCTAATTTGAATCGTCCGACTCCCAGATGCACTTTTGCTGGGTATCAACTTCTGGCCCTATCCCCCTCGCCACCTCTTCCCCTTTTTTTACAACCCCATTACTGGCCTTTCCCATTCTCCTTTACATCACCCACTTATTGTCTGTTCCTCTGCTTCCAGTGTTCAGAATGGGCTTAGATTTATAGGCTCATGCAGGTTGCAAATGAACTGTGGAAGCTCGCTATAAGCTCGCGCTCAGCAGTCGTTCACAAAGCTTTGGCCGCCAGCGAATGCAACGTAGTGTCTTCTAGGTGATATTGGCCTGATGCCCGTCGTTGGTTTGGCACGTAAAACCCTCAAATTTGACTTCTTGTTTTCACAGAGATGGAACAATGTGTAGCATCCCCTTAGCATCTCTGTTTGACCGAGGGAACGGGTGCTTTTTGCGGGCAGTTTCTGGTGACTGACCAAACGGCGGAGGCTTACGGCAAAGCTGATTTTCAAAACCTCCTGTTTTTCCACTGAGAATACCTTTCTAATTTGGATTGTCCTACTCCCAGATGTGCTCTTGCAGGGTATCGGCTTCCGGCCCCATTTCCCTCACCTTCTCTTCCCTTTCTTTTACAACCCCATTACCAGCCTTCCCCATTCTCCTGTATGTCACCCACTTTTTGTTGTCCGTTCCTCTGCTTCCAGAGTCTGGTAACTTGAGAAAGAGCATTCGCTCGAAATGCCTTCTGTGTCGGTCTGCTTGTTTGTGCATTTTCTTGAAATTGAAGTAACGGGACCAGCTGCATTTGGCATCAGCTAATTTACTGAGGCCTGTGTTGTGGACTTTCTGGTGGCAATTTTTAGTTGCATAAAATGTGCCCGATGAGATTAGGAAGGGGTGGAGAAAATATTGCAACGGTCGATCAGAATTTAAAACGCAGTGACCGTTGTACCTTGATAAATGTTTCCTTTATGCTGCTGCCTATGATGTCTAGCAGATTTAAGGAGTATTATTGATGCAACATTGAACTTCCAAGTTCTTGAGAGAAGCTCTGTGTTTCGTCAAATATTGTACGCAAGCAGTAGAAAACAATTCAACCAACAATTGGATCGGGATGGCTAAAGAGAATACCTAAAGAGCCAATTTCAAAGTATGACACATTATTTTACCTCACATTTGCAAGAATTCTAATGCTTCCCTTCCGTCTCAGTTCGCTTCATCGAAGAAATCCGAAGTTGTGGTAGACTGTTAGTAAACTCGCTCCTTGTTTGGATATACCCAAGCACACTGGTCACAGGTGTACGCGTCTAAATTACGATTCGATTCAGGATGCTATTTGCAGTTGAAAACAAGAGGAAGTACCAAATCCTCCTCCTTGGTACGCGAACGCAAAAGGAGACAAGGGACACAAGTATTTCCGTGCTAGTGAAGTGCAGAATAACCACATGCACATACAACACCCAAACATATTTCAGTTGAGTGAACACTGTTCAGATTCGTGGGCAAGCTTTCATCTGCTTGCATATGTGGCTGGGGAGCTGTGCTCAGACGAGCTGTGTTGCACTTCAACTTAAAGAAACATTGAACCAGTGAAAACAAAGTCACTTGCAGCAAGGAAGAAGCACAATTGTTTACATCCCCTTTTTATTGGTCTTTACCTGATAGGCAATGCTGGCAGATTGTCAGCAAACGGAGTCCTCTCAAGTTCTGCCGTTAATGTCAGCCTGCAGCTTCCAGTCAAGATTGCCACCGTGAATGTGGGGTGAAAGTGAACTCCCCCTATTTTGCTTCAGATGAGCCTTTGTAGGCTCATTTTGTCCCACCTCATATGTCAGAACTTGCATTGAAGCAGTGGTCCTAACCCACTGCATTATATAGGGGAAAGAATGGAGAGGTACTTTCTAAATCCTATTGTTCTTAAAACCAAAGGAGTGAGAAGTTCATGACCCTCTCAGACATTTGTTCGAACATATCACATGAGACATAAAACACATTGCATGCTTTGTATATTCACTAGCTAGACTGTACCCCTACTTGTGTTCAGTTTCCCACCTAGCATTTGTGTTGTGCTCCACACATTAAGTGATGTAGAAATCATGTTCAAATTTTGTTAGCAACAGTGATAACATTTGTCATTCAAATTTTGTTAGCAACAGTGGGCAAGGTGTTGGGGTTTTGGGGAAAACAGGAAATAAGGAACATTGGTATGACAATTCACGGGGGGCTCCTTGTTACTTGAGGCTAGAACAGGAGTGTGGAGGACTAGGACATATAGAACAGAGTCTGATGAAATGGATACACGGTGTGCCGTATGCCAGGGGCAAGACGAGACAATAGAACATGTGGGCTATGTTCCAAATCTTACCCAAACGGATCCGAGTTACTCCGGCGGGTTGTGTCACGTGACAGCACTGAGTGAAAAATGCTAGACGCGGGTAGGTTTGAGAACGCCAAAGAGCAAAATCCTTACCCTGGAGTAAAATGAAGTTAAAATTGGAACATAGCGATGGTGTTGAGGTACACAGGGATTGCTCCTGCCCTCCCGGATGGGGCGACGGATTTAGCCGGAGCACCGAGGTTTGCAGACGAGAATGGAAGAATGAATGCTGAGTGCATTTTCATAACAAAGAGGAGATTGGACGATTGGTGGGAATTATCTAAGGACAATTGAATGATGTACAACTAACTGACACAGCTGGGGACAGGTGGGACAGAGGAAAATTGAGACTCCCTCCCGCATGGTTCTGGCCCAGTCTCCACCCTGTCTCCCAGTGGGACCGGTGCCGGGGTATAACGCCGACTAGGTTTGACCAGAGGAAAATTGGCGACTCTTGCCGGGAAGAAAAGATAGGGGGATGACGTTTTTAATTTTTGTTGGCCTGATCCCCCAAATGTCATCCTGGTGATATCCGACACCGCCTGGTGATAGTTACGAAATTGCAGAAGGGAAGCGAATTGGCATAGGAAGGAAATCATACTTTTGGTTTTTAATTTAAAGGCTATGTGGTGCAAGCTACCACCCGTTGGGCACAACCGTTAACATCCATCCATTTATCCACGGTGCCGACAAGGTCTGGCCAGGGGAAAATTGGAGACGCCCTCGCTTTGGGGGCGGGCGTAGGCGGGGCGGGGCGGGCGGAAGGAGGGAAGGGAGAGAGAGAGAGAGAGAGAGAGAAAGGAAAGAGAGGGTTTGGCCCGATTTTCTATGGTTATCCTAGCACTATCCCACACCGCCTGATGTTACAAAAAAACTGGAAGGAAATTGGCATGGAGGAAAAGTAATAGACGTTTGGTTTCTTGGCTAGGGGGTGCAAGCTACTGCCCGTTATAAAGGATACAGCTGTTTAGCATTTATCCAGGAGCAAGTACTAAAATTTTTGTGGTTTGCCCTAGACTCATTAGTTGAAACTTCCTTGTAATCAAGGTTCTGCATCTACGGATGCAAATAAATATAGTAAAACCTTGCAGCCAACATTCCTACAATACAGATTTATCTGAGAAACCGATTTTGGAAGCTTTATCCCCAAAAAGTGCCAACTATATTTCTTAGTTCCCATGAGACATGCAATGTTTTTCCTCACTTTTTGTGCAATTTTTGTAAATGTTTGCCGGACGTGCATTGCAGCATATGTTACAAGGCCTCTTTTGTCAAGTCTGCAATCTGGTGATGGAAAAAAGCTGTATTAACCGTATAAACCATAGGCTGAAAGCCAACCTCCAGTGTCTTGTGTTACGACAGTGAGCAGCAGCTTTAAACTTCGAATCGCACATAAGTGGAGACAAACCTCACTGCGTTGTGACCTATAAAACCGAGGAGACATCAGTTTTACGGAAGCATCCTGAAAGAACATGACATATCTGCGAGATAAACTGATGTGTTAAGAGTGCACATCTCGATTACATTTTTTCAGGAAAACAGCATTTTTATTCTGAAGCCTTGAAAGCAGAAAGTAAAATCCAAACCTCAGGAAAATTAAAATGTGCTTGAAATATCAAACCACAGAGAAAAAAAGAACCCATATATGTAGCTCACTCCAGGAAATTGCACTGCCCTCAAACTACACTGCTCTCTAGAAGAAAAAAAAACAAAAAACCTGGGCAGCTTAGACATTGGAGCCAGAAATAAGTGTGATAGGAAACTTGGTTAGGATAAAAAATCAATTTTATTTCTTACTTTAATAAACTTACCATTTTCAGCAGTGTAGAAGCAGTTTTGCTGCAATGTTTTGCTTGACCACAGCAGCAGGAATCATTAGCACACCCCATCGCTTGACCACAGCAGCAGGAATCATTAGCACACCCCAAGAAGAAAACTCTTGATCATTAACTAGTTCCAAGATTTCTGTTGCAAATGCTTCCACTATTTCTGCAGCCAGCACGTGTTTCCACTTCATAATTAGGCAGCACCTGTAATCACGGTCTTGTTGTGCACCCACCAACACACACACACTTTCATTGCCTTCAACATCAGCAGAGCATGCTGATTCCAAGTTGGCAGATTTTCTAGAGGCATCTTGTACTACCTGAAGCAATTGTCTGATTGAACACCCTTGAAAACACATTTGATGGTGATGTGGTTTCTTGCAGTGGTACCAGAAGGGCTGGATTGAAGCATAAAAATTTAGGTGCTCCAATAATTATTGCTTCATCTGGAGGCACAAACTTCCATGCACACCTTTCACAATGCTGCACTACCAAGCCCACCGCATAGACACGCATGTTGGTCACCCATTCGGTTATCACTGCACAACACTCACTGTTGCACATTCTTATTTTCAAACAATCACGATGAAGACACTGCTCCAGTCCACCCCACACAATATTCTTGGTATGGACAGCACCTCCTCACATATATTACCACTTCACTGCATTTGCACTTGATGGTAGCACCAAGCACGGAACACATCACTCCTGGCAGATCACTTCCTACTTCTCTATTTGTAGACACCACTTTGATGGCTCACTAAACACTTTTATCAGGCACACTTTTTGGCAGCCACTTGGTGTCGCCTACACCTGCTTGCACTTTCCTTCGACTTGAGCGCACACATCTTCAAAGCATATTTCACTTCACCACACAGCACTGCATTGCACTTCATCATTCAGGGCACACCACAACACTTCACCACACTGTATTCATAGCACAGCACTTCACCCCCACCATCCAAAGCACAGCACGTCACCATATTCATAGCACAGCACTTCACTTCCCTCCATCCACAGCACAGCACGTCACCATATTCATAGCACAGCACTTCCCACCATTCAGAGCACAGCACTTCACTTTCCCAACATTTGAAGCACCATTCAGCATTCAGAGCAAAGTCCTTCACCTCACCACTTGGAGCACCATTCACCATTCAGAGCACAGCACTTCACCCCACCATTTAGAGCACCATGCTGCACTCGGAGCACAGCACTTCACTTTGACTTCATACACAGTGATGAGACGACATCACTTCCACTTTATGCAGCAGAGCACAGCACAGTAGAGCAGATGTGAATGAACCATGATCTTCAAACACTTCACAACTTACACGCTCCCTGAACAGCCACAGTTTGTGTTTGAAAGCTGAAAAACTACAATTGGCACACCACCACCACTGACCATAGGGCACTTCAGTTGAGAGAAGCTGGGAAGTTGTATTTCACATCATCACACCTATTTCACCACTTGCTTGCTTGCAATGTGGCACTTGGTAGCCACCTTAACACACTTACTGATACACCATTATCACCACACATTTGCACGGAAACTTGACCACAATATTGACCAAATCACGGCTTGATTTCTCGCTGAATTGCCGGTTTTTGTTGTGCTCACACTGACTGCCACATGGACTGGCAAAAGAAAAGCCCAATTGTTAACGTTGTCTCCAGTCGGCTGTGGTACTAGACGATACAGATGGCCATCAGTGCTGGTTGTCTTGCAATCGGCCAACTGAAGTGCGCTGTAGATGTGACTTGGTTGCATTTGCTGCCTGTTCACAAGTGTATACTTAGTTGAAACCAGGCCATAGTATTTGTGACTGCACTGTAAAATATAATAAAGGGATGAAGTGACTTGTATGCTGGTGATGAAACTTTTTTTTTTTTGCTTGAAAGTATGATTTCACCATTGCTAGCATAGCTTGGGCACCCTCAAAGTAGTTGGCACCTCCAGTTCACTGACCTGGAGTAGAGTGGATACTGTACAAGTAGGCACTGCACTCCACTAATTTCACAAGCTTCCCCATGGATGGCTCTGTAGACTACTTTTTATATTATGTACATCACATGCTCACTTCACAGCACAACCACAGATGACTGACAGCCACGTGCACTTCACATTCACATCACATTCACTTCACTACTGGACGACTGCAGGTGCAGAAGTTGCAAGGCTGTTGAGTAAGGGGAGGAAGATGACAATTGCAGCACAACACAGATTGCAGTTGTGACTTCACTAATTGTTGCACCTTCACTCACAAATGCACTTCACAGCCTGAAGAAACAAAATGGAGGTTGACAGCAGAAGCGGCCTCCACATTGTTGTACATGTGAGGTGATGTAGATCATAAACACCTCTTGATAGGCAACACAATATTCCACCACATGGCACACCACATTTTTCTCTAACCACAACGACAATGAAGCAGAAGTGCTCTCCACGGTTTGAATCTAAGGGCTTTTGGTATGGGGCAGCCTTTTGCCCGGACTGGGCCAGCTCCCTCAGCCCCTGGGCCTTCAGTGGAAGTGACTGCATCGCTCGGGTCACCTAGGCATGGAGGACTGGTTCGTGTTGCGTACGTAGCATGATCCACAAGGTCGCTGCAGCTGGTCCACGCCTTCAACCCATCTTGACCTTGGGGGACCAGAGGACCATGCCCATCTTGAGGCGTCATGCCATACTGCACAGATATTAGTCACAATGTTATATTATTTAGATGCAGTGCTGCATGCTTGTTTAGAATGACCATTTGCCTTTCTGCACTGCCACAGCTCTCCAGAGTCAAATAAGGACAATTACAATTGCATCACAAAGGCACTTCTACCAGGCAGGTAGGTGGTGCATTTTTATTGGGTGCTGTATTTTCATGTGTCTGCAGGTCACACCAGACTTGTCCGCACCGAATGTCCAACCACTTAAAATTTCAAGACTCGGCAGCTTATATTTCTGTGTAACGGGAACCGACTCTTGGAAACATAGAAATACAGCTTCCAATGCTTTTTTTTTTTTTTCTACATGTTAGTATTCTTTTTCCACAAACTTTTTTACTTATTTCATTTCTACACCTTCGTGAAACACAAAAGGTGCCTGTGTTACATGGTCTCCGAACAACAAAAAGGTTATTTTTGAAGGAAAAAAACTGGATGTACAAGGTGTCACAAAAAAATTTACAGGGTTTTGTTTACCGCAAAAATAAACTTGCGCTCATTTTCCGCCCGAAGGTAGTGCTAGAGGTTACAACCAGATGCCCAAGTTTCAGCCCAAACTGACACCTTATTCAAAAGTTAAACGTGATTTTGTGAAAATTTCAATGGGAAAATGGAGCCCATGTTTGCCCGTTTTCGGTTTCTGGCGCTGTAGAGCACCATGTATTCGAAAACTCTGTTGGCCGCCATTTCCCCATTGAACTTTTCAGAAAATCGCAGCCTTTGAATAAGGTATCGTATCAGGCTGAAGCTTTGGCATCTGGTTTTGACCTCTAGTGACAACTTTGGGCAGAGAATAAGCGTTCTGCGATGCCTAATTAATTTTTGCAAAACCCTGTAAATTTTTTTTTGTTTTTAATAAATTGTGACAGCTTTTTAAAATCGCTAGGTGTAGCAGAATGCTCGAGGGGTTGAACTAGCTGGGCGATAGATATTTGAGAAAGATAAGTTCATCTACATTTAAATAAACTTAATATCTGGCTTTATTCTGCCAGTATGCTTATCAGCAGGCCTACCAGTGTGCAACATCTATACTGCCTGCAATCTCCAGCTGTAGTAAATTTTGCTGTGATCATTGGCTGGTTATTAAAATTAATGTAGCTTTCTTTCTGTTACCAGTTTATATAACCTTAGGTCTTTGAGCTTGCCCATTACAAAGAAAGAAAGGGGTAGCTCAACATTCTGCATAACTGAATTGTGGACCTGAATTGGGACGGAACTAGCCAATCTCTCTATCCGGACCTTCTGTACAAACTGAGATCCCTTGTAGTTTACACTGTGTGCTTTTGGGCCCTTTGCAGCCCTCGGGGCTCTCTCGAATTTCAGCCAATTTTCTTAATTGACCTCATCTTATTAGTACAGTGGAGAAACAAATTGCGGGTTGGGTAAGAAGACCGTAAAAGAGTGACAAAAAGTGGAGAAAAAACAGACGCAAGATTAGGCAGTTTGTTTTACTGCGATCTGTTGAAGTTGGTCAATGGCTTGTCAACTTTTAATTTTCATTTATAGGTGTGACCCCGCTGGAAATTGGAAGCACATTCACACTGACAACATGAGCATAAGTGATTGCATCTCTAAATAGTTCATTAATGATAGTGATCATAAGGGTTCCTCTTTGATACTCGAGCATATCACTTCTTCATTTTCGAGCGATGTGCTAACAAATGTTGACATCTGCTTGGAAAGCGTAAGCGGCTGCTCCAAATCAATATTTTGCCTGGTGCAAAACCTGCTAGAAAAGGTCTATTGCCGCATCCATCACCGAGTCTTAATGAGCAAATGCCAAGTTAGGCACATTGGTTATACACTGCCAACCATTTGTTAATAGCCATTGTAAATGAAAGCTACTCTGACTAGACAGAGCCTTATTTAAGAAGACTGTTCCTCTTACACCATGTCTCTTATCACAAACAATGATTAGTAATATATATTACTAATCAAGACAGAGCCTTATTTAAGAAGACTGTTCCTTTTATACCATGCCTATTCTTATCACAAACAATGATTAGTAATATATATTACTAATCATTGTTTGTGATAAGAAGAGGCATGGTGTAAAAGGAACAGTCTTCTTAAATAAGGCTCTGTCTAGATAGCTTTCATTTACAATGGGTATTAAAAAATGATTGGAAAGTGAATCATAGTGCAACATTTCATTGAGATAAATCCTCTTCTCTCCCCTTTTACGCTCGGTAGTTTGTTTAGCTTCTGTAAAATGGCAGCAAGAACCAGCATATCCACTAACATGTCTTCCAATAAAATGTGTCCCAGAAATTTAATGAACCGACCAAACTCAAGTCTAATATCATAAACTGCAAAAACAACCAACAAAAAATATTATAAAAGCCTACACTTGTGCATTAAAGGTGACACTGTTTTAGGAACCAGAGTTACGTTAAAGTTCACTACTCTTTCGATCGACAGCTGCATGGGAACTACCGTGACTACTGTATTGATTCAACTATATATAGACCCCTGTTTTCCTCTCTCCCTTTCTCTGCTCTCTTTTTCTTTTTTTAATTGGAGATTAATTTACAATAAAGACCAAAAAAGGACGACCTTTAATAATCCTGAGTATAATTTGCATGCCTATCGCGCTAAGCCAGGAGCTCTCCTCGGTCAGCCGCTGCTCCTAGCACTCCGGTGCAAAGTGGTAAAGCTCGACGCACACACGCTGGCAGGGGTTTCCCCTGGAATTGAAATTGGAAAGAGTATCTAAATTTTTAGGGGGGGGGGGGGGGGGGGGGGGGGGGCATTGAGAATAGAGGAGTCGTTGCGAATTAAAAGGGCACCTTCAGAAAAACAAGGGGAGGATGTACACCCCCCCCCCTCCCCCCTACTAGGGGGTGTGTAGGGAAATCACTGCATGCTGGTAGGAGCCAGTGAAGGTTGATTTAAGCAGCGCGAGTGCCATGATACTCTGCAGCCACGGAACCAAGGCATGTGGCAGACATAATAATCAAGTGAACTTATCAGGAGTACAAAAACCTGGTCCTTTTTTTATCACAGTAGCAACAATCACCAATCCTACTTTTTTGCAAAGTTTTCTAGGGATCTATAGTTCCTGATATCGACGACATCGTCTGGAAATTTAGACGATGTCGGCAATCAACCAGCCAGAGCGGTTGATGCCCAGCATGAAGGACCCTGGCCGGTTGATTTGCAGTATTAAAGTGTGAAATCCTGTCATTCGTCATCTCCTACGTGCTCTCTCATCGGCTAAACCAACCAAGACCAGCGAATGTCCCGTGACTTGTGCTTTTAGTATGTGTGTTTGTGGTTGTATGTGTACGAGCCTTCAACTGTGATCTGACTTGAGACGAAACAAACTATACGGTGAGTACAGACGCTGGTGAAATTCATATTTGTACAATTTTTCTTTTCTTCTACTTCTCTGAATATAAAGTCGACCAATAATAAAATATAAATTTTTTTTTTTTGCTGAAGCCCACCTCGGCACAAGTGTGGCGCAATTCTTAGCAAAAAATGGCATTTTAAGATGTAGCAGACCTTCGGTCGGTCCTGAGCATATATATATATATATATATATATATATATATATATATATATATATATATATATATATAGTGCCACAAAAGAAAATTTACAAGGTCTTTTTTACCGCAAAAATAAAGTAGGCATTGCCAAACGCTCATTCTCCGCCCAAAGGTAGCGCTAGAGGTCACAACCAGATAGAGTGCCTTCATACACACGCTCACTTTTGCTTGAGTGGTGACATCTCAGCCATTTTTCCGCCCAATCATATTTTTCTGCATTTTGAAGCGCGCGCAATCTGGTGGCACTCAGCTCGAGCGCATAGCTTTGGCTAATGCATAGAGGCCCTTTTACCACCCAAGTCACGCACAGAGTGCGCGAGAGCGTCGCGCGCTGGCACATTCAGGGCAACAATGGATGTCTTCACCCTCAGGCAGACAGACATGTAGGCAGTTTCAGCCCGATCCGATACCTTAATCAAAAGTTATGTGATTTTCTCAAAATTTCAATGGGAAAATGGTGGCTGACGGAGTTTGGCACCAGAAACCGAAAACGGGCAAAAATAGGCTCCATTTCCCCATTAAAATTTTCAGAAAATTACTTATAACTTTTGATTAAGTTATCGGAGTGGGCTGAAATTCTGCCATCTGGTTGTGACCTTTAGTGCTACCTCTGGGCGGAGAATGAGCATTCGGCGATGCCTAGTTTATTTTTGCAATGAAAAAAACCCTGTAAAAGTTTTGTGTGACACACATATGAGCGCCATTATGTGCAACATTTGGTAATTGTTGCCATTGGGAAACATTGCAGAGAAGCTGAAACTCCAGGAAAGGGGCAGGTTTTTAATGCTGGTGAAGCCATGGCTTTAGAGAGATCTTAAGCGATCTCAAGCTTTAAAAAGCATCTCGGAATGTAGACGACTTTCATCATATACAAATATCCCAGGGAACGTGATTACTGCACTTCAAATATCAAGCAAAAACCTCATGAGGTGTCTGGAAAAAAATGTATATTTTTGTTATGTTACTTCATTAGGATGCATTATTTATTGTATTGCCCCCTCATTTAATGCGATGCAGAGAGGGCCCTTGCAGATGAAATAAATTCGATTTAAAGTTCCGTTTTTAGTGGGTTACTGCTATTTTACTCGTCTATGCTCATTGCATGTTACTCAAGATTAACATAACTAGTCATTCATGAGGTTTTTCATTCATGCACATTCCATTAAGCATAAAAATTTGGGGTGTCACAAACTTCGATAGAACCTCGAGAATCGACTGGTTCGGCAAACCTTCAAACTTTTAAGGATTGGGCGAAGTTGGACTTCTGAACAATGTTGCCCGACTTCTACACAGAAATTTCTAATTTTGGAAAACAAACAAAAAAAGTATTTTATTTTATAAAATTATTACTAATCGTTACTCAATACCAATGCAAAAGTATGTGCTCTTGATGCTGTAGTTAGTTTATTAATCTAAAATAATGGAACAATAACAACAATATATATATACCCAACAAATAGTGAACTTCTCCGCCAGGTAAACAGCTTGTTTCTAACTTTTCACCCATGCGCACAAAAGTCGCACTGCAGCCAAACTGTTGTTGAAGTTCATTCACGTCATAAAAGTATAAATGTCACGAACCTTCACAGGTTTGCGACACCCCTAAACAAAATCCACATCATCTTTGTCTCATTTTCTTCATTGAGACTCGATTTCTGGGGAAGCTTAACATGGAAGTGGTATTGTATTACCAATGGATGCACATCAGTTTATGTATCAAAATTAATATGATTTCAGCTCTTTTTCTCAAGCAGAGATTTTACTGTAGCAACTCCATGTTCGCAGTGGAACATCACGGACCACATTGCCGTTCGACACAAGTTCATTTCAAGCAGGAATCCAAGTTTGTCGATTGAATGGCAAACAGTGTTGCTTGATTTTGGTAGCTAGTCTTATTAAAGAGGTCTATGTTGCCATACTTTCATGGCTGAAAACATTTCTTAGGTGATACCAATGTGTATTTCAGTTTATCTATAAATGTGAAAGCAAAATGATGCTACATTCATAGTTCCTGCCATGCTACAGACCCTTGAAATATTTAACCATAAGAATTGGGGGCCCCTTGAGAAGCCAAGAACAACAAATTGTATAACCAATCACGGGAAACAAAACCCGTAGAGGTTGCCATTCTTTTGCAATCTTAAGCTTGCTGCTCCAGAATGTGTTGCCAAGCTTTTGTAGTTTCAACAATAAGAACTGCTTCTTGTTGTATATATTTCACTCTACTTATTTTGTTTGTTAAAGTGCTTTGTATCCTGACCTGCAGAAGTTGCTTTCACAATCAAATCCCCCATTATGGGCATTATAGGTAATATGATGTGTTCTTTGTTGCCAGACTTTCATGAAGTTACATAGTTACTAAAATGTCAATGTAGCCAGACTTTAAGGTTATGCTTTTTACTTTTGCTTTTTGTTTCTTTAAGTTGAAAAACCGGGAAGTGTGGAGGCAAGCTGGTAGATGCTAATCGTGATGTAAAATATCCGAGACTGTGGAAAAAGCTCAGAACCTTGATTGAAGACAAAAGACGGGAAAAGAATGGAAAGATTGTTGCTTGACTTATGTGAACTTCCGCCAAAATTAACGAGCATTGTTGCCGATCTTTTATTTCCAAATGGTCCAACAGCAATGTCTCCCCCCCCCCCCCCCCCCCCCCCCCCCCCTTTTTTTTCCTATGCAAAAATAAGATGCGCAAGGATGCAGGGTAGTGCACTGAATTTCACTACTTTCCCAAATGTTGTAGTCAGTGGGTGTAGCCATAGACAATTATTTTAATGTATGCTAGAGATTCAAGTGGCGCTAATGTCTAGGCGACTTTTGGGAAGCAAATTGAAGCAGACAGCAACCAGTGGTTCATAGAGTTATAATAATGTACCTAGAGGTTCAACTGGCGCGTGCTGCGGCAAATTGAAGCAGACAACAACCAGTCGGAAATTGACTTCCGGCAATGCATTTCTTTGGGAAAAAGCGAGTGCAAATTTTCTCCCTGCGCTTGATTATAAGAGCAAACACCACAAATAATTCATACATACTAGTTGGATTGAAAAATTTCTCAGTCACGCAGACAAAATAATTGGTTGGTTACGGCGTTTTTATTTTAAATTCATGGAATGAAAATTGATGCTAAAACCGTTGGAGCACCGTTAGGGTGCCTCCATCGGCCGGCAGATAGAGGCACCCTACCACGCTTCATAACTAATATAAATACCTCAAAAACAATTATTTGTTTCCAGTGAACTTCCAACAACATGATTTGTGTTTGTAGGTGAATAAAAATGTGAAAGTAGCAGACGACAGTGCAGTCGACAGCTGCGAATCGGCCGGAGCTGGCCGGAGCCAAGCTGGCCCAGCGGCCAAGCCGGAGCCATAGCCGGAACGACGGTGCTGCAAGCGCCAGCACCACCCGCGGCCGTCTTCCAACGCTGTGCTGCAGCTTCTCCGGTTTCGTTCGTTACACTACCCCCTTTAAGCCACTGTGCTGTTAGTGCAAACGGCATCAGCGCTCTCAAGCATGAGGAATATACTAGCCAAACAAACGAAGGATGTGTAGAAAACCAAGAGAGACGGCAAGCACTCCGCAGTAACACTGGATAAGTAACTCCTTCTGCATGGAAACAGTCAAAATAAGTTGAAAACCACTTAATATAGTCCAATTTATAATAAATTAGTACAGATTTATTCCTTCTGCTCATTAATAAGATGCTTGTTCTACATTCAAAACATCACCCGCATGTTTGAAATCTATGAAAAAAGGGAGAAGCCCGAGAACAGGTGCCCGATAAAAGCTGCCCGACATAGGAAATAATGAAAAGACTGACCTTTCAAAGCTTACATCCTTCATAGTGACAGGACGGGCATATTACCAATATATAAGCACCACCGGAATGCTGGCGAATTTTGAACACGCTCTACATTCCTTTCGATTATTATGTTCTTTAGAATCGTTGCTTGTTTTTACATACCTGCCGTGGAATATAGAGATTTGGACCTGAAATATGGCCAAAGTTTAACATCGTTCAGTGGTAAAGAAAAGTGCTGTAAAAGCAATTACACTTTCGCAATGTTAATTAAGGTATACATACTATTCGGTACAACCCAAATAAGAAAAGTTATCTATGTGAATTTCTAATGAAGAGACAAAATGCATGTGCGTTTTCCCACATGAATGCACAGGAGCACCTCAAAAGTAGGCTGGTTGCTGTCTGCTTCAATTTGCCTCCCAAAAGTCGCATAGACACTAGTTGAACCCCTAGCAAACATTATAATAACTATGAACCAGTCTACTTCTGTGGTGCTCCTGTGCATTGCTATAGGAAAACGTGCATGCATTTTGTCTCTTCGCCGGAGAAGGAATCACCTTTACCTGGGTCGTAGCGGAAGGCAACTTTATTAACATTGCAAAAGTGTAATTGTTATATAGTTACTGCATTTTTCTTTGTCGGTGAACAATGTTAAACTGCTCTACATTTCAGGCCCAAACCTGTGTTCCACAGAAGGTGTGTAAAGACGAGCAACGAATATAAGCAAAATAAACAATCGAAAGGAATGTAGAGTATGTTTAAAGGGCGACTCCGGCCAATATCTTTTTTTAATTTGGGATTACAACTGTTTTCAGCTAAGGCAGTGTCCGTGAATTGCAAGGTATAACTCCTTTTTTAAATATTGTTTGTAGTTTTATAAATATCACAATTAAAAGTTCGGTTTCGGGCGTCTACGGCAAAACCGAAACTATGCTAGAGGGATGGCAACTCTGATCATTAGCCGTACCACCTCAACGTGACGTCATTGTGGTGCTGCGGTACATGGTACAACCAAACAAATCAGCAGCCCCACCACCACGTGGCGTCACAGGGCACGATGTGTCAGAGTTCCTTGACTAAAACCTAACCTGCTTGCCACCCGTTAAAGAGCAGCTGTTCCGGTGAGTTGCTATCAATAAAGGGGGGGGGGGGGGGGTGATCTGTACGTGCTCTTATGTACTATTAACCATGGTTATGTTCCAAATCTACTCCAATGGATCACATGGGAGCACAAACAGAGCAATGCTGTGGAGCAAAAAGGGTTTTCGAAGGCAAAAAAAAAAAAAAAAGTACAAGACGGCGAGAATCTGTGGACCAATCACAATTAGGCGACCTGTGCTCAAACATCAAGTGCAATTAAGTAGGTTGATAATGAGCCAGCACTGATCAGTGATGAGGAGCTGTTGTGCGCGGTATTCTGTAAATTGTCTAATGACGAAAAAAAGATGCACCCCCCCCCCCCTCCCTCGCCCCGCCTTTTCCGTCGCTACTGGACGCTGGATCAAGCTTGTTTCTGGATAGTGAGTGCCGCAAGTATTCAGTCGTCTGAGTAAAGTAAGATGCTGATCCAGAGGCACATACGACCTCACGCACATTGCACTTGCAAAACACATATCCACACGGCGTCAATATTTGATCGGTACCCAAGCGTGCAAAGGCACCAAGACAGCATTTTGGTGTGTCAAGGAAGCTTTCAACACGCCAAGGGACCGGTGAAACTTGCTTTTGATGAGTTTTGCCTTTTTCCTGCGGCACTGCGCTTTCGTAAAAATAGCATGCACTGCACTCCGACAGTATAGGCATACCTTCTCCCTCCTCCTCTGACACGCACACCTCTTATCTTAATGTTTAGCTTTTCTACACTCGCGCATCGACTGTAGTGCCGCCTGGATCGGGCCAAGATAGCAGGCGACATTCTTGAAAGGATGGCGCTACTTCTCCGTATAATGGGGCTTTAAGCATCTCACGCTTGCAACGCCACCAAGACACAGAAACAATTTTTATTTCGCACGTTAAATGCTGTGTAATCCCGAGAAATGTTCGCGCGTGGAAAGCACCTGGCGATCGTTGACCACGAACTGTTTACGACGTGAAGCCGTGAAGCTCCCGCAGGACTGCAATATCGTCCTGTGTTCCTGTGTTGAAAATCGCAGTCGCGAGGATACCGCCGGCGTCGCGCTCACGACCGTTCCTCACGACACCGCCAATGCGATCGCAGCCACGGATTTGGGAGCCGCCATTTTTTAACTGTGCTCGTCTTGGCTTTAGCCAACTTCTCGCACATCACGAATCCTCCTTGGATAAGAGTGACAAAGGCAGTTTTAAAATAGCGCACGCTAAAGCTTTGCTGCGTCTTCACCACTGGCGCATGCGCCGAACGCTAACCACGTTTTGCGTTTTGCGTGCGCTATTTTTCGGAAATTGCGTGCGCTATTTTAAAACTGTCTTTTGTCAGGGCGAGAAACTGGCTAAAGCCCAGATGAGCACAGTCAGAAAATGGCGTCTCCCAGGACCGCGGCTGACGCCGCTTTGGCGGTCGTTGTGAGCGCGACGTCGGCGGCATCCTCGCGACTGCGATTTTCAACACAGAACGACACGCCGGCAACTTCATGCTTGTTACGCGCGAACATTTCTTGGCGAAGGTCGATACACGAGACCTCTCTTGTCGAGGCGAGGCGAAGGCGGCGAGGTTCCGAGGAGCAGACGACGAACCGCGGTCCGCTATTAGCTCGCTGCTGTGCGTCGTGCGTCCGGAAAGTTTTACTAAATAAAACTCTGGGAACGGACGCGGTGCGCGATCTGTCAGCTGTGCGCGCCGGAGTACTGCGCTCGCTCCGTCCGGCGTGAAAGCGAGACCGGCGAGACGTGCGAAACCCTGATGGGAGGACGAGCCGAGCCCTGAGCAGTTTGAGTAAGCGAAAGCGTACGGCGTTGCGGAGACCAAGTTGGGGCTTTGCAGCGCGAACGGCTGCAGAAACTTTCCTCGGGGGAGTTTCGTTCACCGGCATGCCCCTGTTGGATTACATCCGGAACTTCGTAGTAACACGATGGACTTTCGTTCGCTTCAAATCTGTCGACAGCCTGCCAAGGCAAGTCAAATTGAGTTGGGCCAACGTTGGTCACGACACATATTAATAAAACACAGTCAAACTCAACTGCATGGTTCAATGTTGGTTGCGATGCAACACCCCCAAACGTACTGGCAAGTTGTGTAAGCGCTTCACAAAACCTTTCACGCAGGCTTGCACGAAATAATCGCTGTCGAAATTCCCCTTACAAAAATTATCAATGAGTTTCAATTGACTTTCTATTGTGTTCCTATAGAGTCAATTGAAACTCAATATACACTCATTGTCTAATGAGTTTGATCATGAGAAACTCAATTTTGATTCTATTGAATTTACTCATTAGGAATGCAATTGAGACATCATAAGAAACTCAATATCGATTCTATTGACTTTACTCACTAGGAATGCAATTGAGATTGATCATTAGAAACTCAATATCAATTCTAATGAATTTACTCATTAGGAATACAATAGAGTTTTATCATAAGAAAGTCAATATCGATTCTATTGAGCTTACTCGTTAGGAGTGCAATTGAGTTTGGTCATTAAGAACTCAATATCGATTCAATTGAATTTACTCATTAGGAATGCAATTGAGTTTGGTCATAAACTCAATATCGATTCTATAGAACTTACTCATTAGGAATGCAATTGCAATGTTCTATTTTTCACCCGCACACGGATGGTGACGAAGACCTCTGGGGGCCGCTGATGCATTTGTTCTGAGCATTTCATTACACACTGGCATATTTCAGCGCCTGTACCGCAACAGAGCGGCTAAAAACTTGCAAATAAAGCACGGGTTCGTCAATTGCTTTCTTCATGAAATAGCAGACGCTCCCAATTCTAGCTCGCGTTTGATTCTGTTGCCCACGGGACGCGATTTCTATCAGAAAATCTACATTTCTTTCCTTTCGTTTCCGCTCCACGAATGACGCATCGTAGCAGACGAACCCTCGTCATCTGCTCCCGCTCCTCGCCGGAGCGAGGCATGACGGGACTGCATTTCGGCGCACGCTCGATTTTCTCGGTGCAGGAGTGGATGGTAGCGTGGGGTGCCGGCACTGGAACGAACGCAGCCCACGCTGCGAGTGGACACGCGTGGGCACGCGTGCCGTGAAACGAACTCGATATAGACGCTTTACAGCAGCTGTGCATGGGCGCCGCCATAACCGCCCTTCAGTTTTAGTTTTCGCTTATATTTTTCACTCTGCTCCACCATTACCACAAGAGGACAGGTTACTGGCATTTTAGATACGACGGTGTCTTTTTCCCCAGCATTTGCCTTTGTGGACGCTCGCCAAAGCCCGCTTTAGTGGTTCGATATCTCGGTAAGACAATAAAAGGTCGGCAATGGCGTCTGTAATCTGGCGCGTGTGCAAAGCGTCTATAACCTTCTTGCACGGGAGGATGGCCTGGGAAAGCTACGTCGGTAACATCATAACCCCCCCCCCCCCCCCCCCCTCAAGAGAAAAAAAAAAAAAAAGGGAATCTTTGTTTGTAGGTATTTAACAGCGAGTTCGTTTCACGGCACTCGTGTCCACGCGCATTCCATTTTGTGTTCAAAATTTCCTCGTAGAAGCAAACATATGTACCTCGCATACCGGTTAGTCTTTCGTAAAAGTACAATTTAAGAAAAAAGTTTTTTTACTTTTTTTTTTTTGCTTTTTTATTTGGCATGTTCGCTCCCAATATTTGGCTGACCTCCACCAAGCTTCGTAGAACTCCTGACCGCATCACCGAAAAGTTCAACAGTTTCTTTCGAACTCCTCAAGGATCTGCTGCCCCTTATTCAGACTCGCCATCACTGATAGCGAGTTCGTTTCACACGCACTGGCACCGTTCGAGTTCTCTCCCAGAATGCATCGCGCTCGCAGAGTGTTGCACGGAGAAAGTTCTGGACTCAAACGAACATATCAAATGCACCGAGTGCAGAAGACTGATGCTGCCACCATCTATGTTGTACCAAAGGTACTAACCTCAAACCGAAACTTGCGCCTCAAACCGAAACTAGCGGGTGGGAATGCGAGAGTGCAGTCGCTACTAACGTTTATCTAGAAACGTTGGTCGCTGCTACCTGTAGTTTATATTTGCGATTACTTCAAGCAACTCGGCTGTCGTACAGATAGTTACAGACGGCGTAAAGTTCCGCATCCAGCTGTCTACAAAGCAGCTGGTTGCGATCTCTTTATAACCACTTACACCGAAGAAAACTGATGATGCTGTCCGAGCAGAAGATTGATCCGTTTGAGCATGGTATTATACGTGAACCACTGAAGGGGTACGGCTTAAAACTAGTCTGTTGGAATATCCAACAAAACTTCGTGGGACTTTTGATTTCGATCGTCATTACAAGTGGATAAGATATTAGCCTTGGTGAGGGTGTCGAGAACGAGAGCTTTCTCGAACAAAATACGACGGGGAAAGTTAGCTGACGTAGGTAAATGTTAAACATGGTGATGTTGCCCAAGCCTCGGGTAAAGTCACTGTGTTTAGCTTTCTCTGGTGTTTATTGGGCAGTCACAGGTCTCTGCTGGGGGAGTTTTGTCGACAAATGTTCACTTTTTCACCCGCACACGGATGGTGAAAAACATCTCGGGGGCCGCTGATGCGTTTGTTCTGAGCATTTCTTTACGCACTGGTATATTTCAACGTCTGTACGGCAACAGAGCGACTTAAAACCTGCAAATAAAGCACGGTTTGTCAATTGCTTCCTTCATGAAATAGGAATTCCAATCACAATTCCAGCTCACGTTTGATTCTGTTGCTCGCGGGACGCGATTTCTATCAGAAAATCTACTCTTTTTTTTTTCTCTCTTTTTTTTTCCTTTCGGTTTCGCGACACTAGCGACACATCGTAGCAGACCTCCTTGTAGCAGACGAACTCTCGTCGTCTGCTCTCGCTCCTCGCCGGAGCGAGGCATGACGGGATTGCATTTTTGCGCACTCCCGATTTTCTCGGTGCAGCGAGTGCATGCACGCGTGGGGTGCCAGCGCTGAAACCAGTGACATAGAGATCAGTGGCTGAAACGAACACGGAAAGTGCAACCACTCGTGGAGTGCCGGCTGAAACGAACCCGCTCCACGCTGCGAGTGGGCACACGTTGGCACGAGTGCCGTGAAACGAACTGGCGCTAGTGTCTATGCGACTTCCGTGACGCAAATTGAAGCAGACAGCAACCAGTCTACTTTTCCGGTGCTCCTGTGCATTCCTATGGGAAAACGCGCGTGCATTTTGTCTCTTCGCGGGAAAATAACACGGAACACTTTGGTTATTTGGGTCGCACCGAATAACATTTACCTTGATTAACACTGTAAAAGTGTAATTGCTTTAGTTAGCGCATTTTTATTCATCAGTGAACGATTTTTAACTTCTCTACATTTCAGTCCCAAACGTGTGTTTCGCAGCAGATGTGTAAAAACAAGCGACGATTCAAAGCAAAATAACAATCGACAGCAATATAGAGTGTGTTCAAGGCTCGCTAACATTCCGGTGACGCTTGCATATTGATAATATGCCAGTCCTGTCACTCTATGAAAATGATCCCGTCGTGCATGAGCGGATAAAAACCTTCAAAACGTAGAGAATAAAGTCCGTGGGCCACGAAAGGCCTCTCTTCGTATTATTTTCTCTGCCGGGCAGCTTTTATCGCGCACTTGTTCTCAAAGATATCGAGCGCGCGGGTGATATTTTGAACGCAGAACAAGCAGCTTCGCTCACGGCAGAAAGAATTAGAAAGCGGTACTTACTTATTTAAAGTCGGAATAGATTACGGGGCCTTCAATTTATTTTTATCGTACATGCACTACGAGTTCCTGATCCAGTGTTACTGCGTAGTTATTGTTGCCGCTCTTGATTTTCTAGATCAATTTCGCCGACGCCGCGTTCGCGCTAACAGTATCCGACAGTGAACATAAATACACATACGAAGCCGTTTTAGAAGAGTTTTTAATGCGATGAAATCGATAGAAAAACGCCGTAACTGACCAATTCTTTCGTCGGCTTGACTGAGAAATGTTCCAAGCTACCTAGTACGTACGAATTATTTAGGATATTTGCTCTTATGATCGAGCGCAGAGAGAAAATGCACTCACTTTTTCCCGTAGAAATGCATTACCGGAAGTCACTTTTCTATTGGTTGCTGTCTGCTTCAATTTGCGTCAGCACACTAGCGCCACTTGAACCTCTAGCGTACATTATAACAACTCTATGCACTGAACTTCTGAGCAATGTGGCAACGCCTCCTAACAGACGAGGCGTGCGGACTACGTCATCTTTACTAGTTGCCCGACCCGCCCCAGGCGGCAAACGCACTAAGGCCTGACGCGAGTACAAACGCAAAACGGCAGAGGCGTGCGTTCTTTGCGTCCCCGCACGCTAGCGTTGGGCATGTTGTGTGGCTCCTGAAAAATGCGCTGGCGGCACTGTAGTACCACCAACGCCTGGTAGGCGGCGCTGCGTGGACCATCTAGCGATGACGTTTTTGCGAGCTAAAAACGAAGGTGCAAACTTCTAGGCGGTGCCGCTTACCAGCGTTGCCAGATGTTTGTAACTTTGTTCCTTTGTGAATGTGTCATGTTGCTAGACTTTTGTAATGTCATTTGATTGAATCGCGTAACAGTAGCCTTTTCTCCAGAGATAAAATGTAAACTTAATGGCGCTTTTCCTATAATGGCATCTGCACTTAGAAGCGCAATTAACCGAAAAGTAAATTTTGGTGTTGCCAGGCTTTACCGAGTTCCCACGAGTGAAGATGGTGTACGTTGCCAGACTTTAGTGACGCCGTACGACGGGCGTTTTAATATGGAAGTAGCATTGTAGTACAGTGTACTAGAATACTAGTACACTGAGTACACTGTACTAGCATTCTAGTACAGTGTATTCTAGTACAGTATACTAGAATACGTGGGTAGTGTTGGGACCGGAGGGGCTCGCCTGAAGCGCGTGGTATTAATCGCGACAGGTGTCGACACCGGCGTGTTATCGAGAAGGTGTGCGCATGCGCGGCTGCACGCACAAAAATATGAATCTTTGGTGCCGCTTTGGTGGAGTGCACATAGGATTTCTGATACAGCTACGACCTGCCAGCGGTCGTACCGCGGCATCAATTACGCTGCGGCACGATCGTTAGCAACATGAGGCTTCAATGTATTGGACGGTAGAAGCTACATTACCCTTCCTTTACATAAAAACAACTGTGACCTTAAAGAAGCGGATTGCAAGTTGTTTCAGAGTAGAATTAGCCGCGACGTTCGGTTTGTCGGATGGTGAGCATTCTAAATGAAATGCCCATTTCCTTGGTCGCAAGGGCCGAACTTTAGATATTTGAAAGGGATATCTAAAACTCGGGAGCAGTTTTATTTTTTTCCTATCTTATTTTATAATGGAACGAAACGGCACATACTAAGGTCCGAGATTGTTTTAGCATGTTTTTAATACCCCGGTTAACTTCTCTGCCTTCTTTTCTGATCGTCTTCTTTTTCTTGACCTTAATCAGCTCGCTTCACTTGTCACTCATTCTTGTGTTCATTTATGCGACGAACCACCCAACGACGGTAGCAAAGGGGTGAGAATCTTTTATTTCTTCATGGCTGCCAGGACCATCCCAGGACCACCCGACGTTCACTTGTAAGAAATGGTTTATAAACCGTGACAATTTTTATCACGCGTTTTAACATGAACTTAAGTCCAAAAACTGAGACAACGTGGGCTGAAAAGTAATGCTTTATAAGATTAAAAGAAAACAAGCAACTATTTCACATCATTTTCAGCAGAAAACACGAGCACACGTAGATCAGGCAAGGAAAAAGTTGTTGTAATAGTTTACAGCACGGCATCGAAATAATGGTTATAATGTGCAGCGCATACACGGTTAGGATATGCAGCGCATTATCCTCTTGAGGGTAAACCATCTGAAACCCACACCCTGATAACAATACATTTAACTGAGAGCTGCTTTCTGACAACCAGGTAAGTCTCGCCTGAGCTGGGAAATCGAAGGGAAGACCCATGGTTCCACAGGAGGCGTATCGGGTTCACGCAGACATATAGGGTGTTTTTGTTTTATTCTTTACAGAACTATACATATTTTACAAAGAAAGGATGTGGCAGATATGTGGATGGCGTCTTTCGTTATATCTATAAGGCTCGGTGGACAATAAATGGGTGAAAAACCGTTGCAATGTTTAATAATTAACCAAAATCTGTTAGTTAACTTGTTTATTAACCCTTTGCCTACCGCAAATATATAAAAAAAAAAGATTTGAAAATACCGATTTTTTTTAATGTGCCCTATACTCTGTTTCACCTTGTGTTGTACCGCAGGAAAGGCTACGTGCGCGAGGTCCTTACTCTAGGGCACATCTCGGCGGCACAAGCTCTCGTGCACCAACGGCAGCTGCCAACGCTATGAGCTCGCGCTTCTAGCCTTCGCTGCAGTACAACATAAGGTGAAACGGAGTGTATAAGATCGTGGTACCGACACGTGCACCGCCCAAAGTAGAAAAAAAAAAAAAAAAAAAAAAAGGCGGGCTGCGCGATTTTTTTCCGGATAACTCGACTACAGCGCCGCCACGAACTATCAATGCACGCGCCCTCACGAGCTCCCGTTGCCGAGCCGCTCCGGTCCCAACACTACCCAAACATTCTAGTACACTGTACTTCTAGGTTGGTTTGAAAGATGCATCAAGATTGTTTCTATTGGAAACCACTTGAGTGAATTTAGCACAGTGCTTGTATTTAAAAAAAAAAAAAAATCACGTGCATTAAAGTGATATTTTAATGGCCAGTCCACGCAGCCATAATATGCACCCACGTGGGGTCCACGCGACCTTGTGTCACTCACAGCGTTGCGCTCGCTTCCGTGCGTAGGTTTTACGTGAGCGAAGCGAAGGCGAGGCCACGATGAGCACACACGTCGCCAACCCCGGGTCACAGTCCGAGGTTTCACGGAGTTGACATGAGGGAGTTTTATTTAGAATAACGTACGGAATTTTAGTGCACGACTAGCGCCAAATTTAGCGCTTGCGTTTGCGCGCGCTGCGCAGGAGTGTTTTCGAATAGCGTTTCTCCGCCGCGACAGAAAAGCCCAAGCCATCTCCCGTTTGCAACGCCACAAACATACAGTAACACTTTTATTTCACACACGACATACTGTGGCTTGAAAAAGAAAAAAAAAAAAAAAAAGTGTCCGGTCGACGGGAGCGGTCCACCGGTCGTGTCCGCTTGCGTCGCCTCGGCAAGAAAGGTCTCGTGTACATAGTCTGACCGTTGGTCTGACCTTCGCACACGATTGTACCTTCGCCGAGAAACGTTCGCGCATCGCAGGCAGCAAGTTGCCGACGATCGTCGCCCACCTTGCTGGGTCTTCTAAAACGTTTCTGGCGTGCGACTCGCGTTTAGTGCAATGTCGTCCTGCGTTCAACATGGCAGTCGAGAGGAAGCCGTCGACGTCGCGCTCGATCACGAAGCCTGCCGCAGCCGCGCTTCTTGCAGCCGCCATTTTTTAACTGTGGTCGTCTTGGCTTCAGCCAAATTCTCATCACGATTCCTCCTGGGAGGAACGCAAAGACTCATTGCGTAAGCATGCAATTTCCGAAAAAATAGTGTACGCTAAAATAGCGCACGCAAAGCGCAAAACGTGCTTAGCGTTCGGCGCATGAGCAGTGGCGACGACGCTTTTCTCTGCGTACGCAAAGCTTTAGCATGCGTATTAGCGTGGCCACTATCGGCGTACATGGGTTGCACTTGACGTCATTTACAGAGCGCTCCGATGACCACGAGAGTCGAGCAAGTCGAGGGCAAGAAAGAGCTCCCCTCTTATCAGGACCCTCTCTTGTGCCTTCCGGATTTGCACCAGGCGTTCTCCTCCCTAAAGATTATAGAAGATTAACCCGCCACTCAAAATTCTTACGAAAGCAGCCTCCTTCTCCTCCTCTTACATGGTGGTCAAAAGTATGCGATGTGACGTCAGAGCAGCCCATGACCGAAAGCAGCGCTTCGGTGGAGAAGGGGCTCTCATTATTTAAATATAAAAATATGGAACTTTCTTTTGCCAACAATAATTTCAACAAAACGTTTTCACCGCTCATAAAAAATCAAATTTAATTTATTTCTTATATTCTGTTTTGTTTGTCTCTCTTTCGGTCCGACCAAAACCAAAAACCGACTCGCAGGCGCCCCGGGCCTCGGAGTCGGGACTCGGCCAACACTCGGCCCTCGGCGCCACTGCTCCCCTCTCCCGAAATGAGCAACTTCGTAACGGTTCTTTCGCCGTGTTGCTGCGCGTCGTCGGCGTGGTTTTGTTTACATGAGGATCGTGCAAGCGTGGTTCAGGTCTCCGGCGTTCCGCGCACCTGTCAAGCTTGCTGGACTCTCGTGGCCATATCCAAATGGTGCACGAGCAGCGGAAACGTCAAGACCTACAAGTTTTATTTTTGAACAAAAGACAGGTGAGTTAGAACTTTCTCCGCACTCAGTTGTATTTGCTCATTTGCTCAAAACAGTGTTTTGGAGCAGCAAAAGTTGCTTTTGGAGCAGCCAAAACAGTGTTTCGGCGCAGCAAAAGTGGCTTTTGGAGCAGATATTCTTAGAAAAATAGACCTATTCGTTTTAAGTGCTGAACGAACGAAGGCCACTTCGCTCGCCGCACCACCTGGGAGTCTTTCAACATGTAACTGAAATGCCAATGACATGACACATTTTGCAATGCATCAGTTAAATTATACATATATATGTACCGTTATAGATAAATAAGAACCAAACTATTTATTTGAAAATGACCAGCTAATTAGTACACATCACAGCATTAGTTTGACCTGTATAGTTATATAATATAATAAATGGAAGCTGTCTCCGACTGATAAAACACGCAACTGCAGTGCAATGCGAAACTGTATACAAGACAAAGCGGGTTCTTTTCTTTTTGCTTTTCGAAACTTTCTACAAGGCTGCTGCAAGCCTCGCTTTGCCTTTGGCTAGTAATAACTTCTCACTTTCAATGTCTCCAAAGAGACATGCCACAAATGAACAGTGCTGTGGGCGTTGCCGAGCAATTCCGAAAAACGCTTGCCACCGTTTTACTGGTTCCCGACGTGCCAGAGTTTCGTCAAAACTAAGCAAACGTAAAATAATGGGTTGCAAGCGTCCCGGCTGGTGCCTCTGTCGTGCAGTTATGTCCGCATGCACATGAGGGCAACTTTAGCAGGCTTGCATTTGAACGTGCTTCGTCGCGCGAGCGGAGATGGCTGTTCGATCGAAACAGACACCATGCCACTCCGCTTCGTCGCCAACTGGTTCCCAAAATTGTATGCAAAATATGACGAAAAAAAACAGCCCAGCGGCACCTGCTTGTCAGGCCGGGAGGCGAGGTGCAAGCTAAACACACAGAAAAAAAGAACCTGAGCGAGTTAGGTCAAAACAAGACATCGCGAGTCAGGGTCAAAAAGTACTTGGAGCGCTTTGTAAAACGACTGCAGCACTGAAGCGTCAACACACGCCCCGCGTCTATCGTTGAAATGTTTTTTTTAAAGAAGGCGCGAGAAGAGACACATGAACGACGAGAGCGTGAAACGAGAGGTGGCGGGAAAAACTAAAACCAGACGGACGATTGATAAAGGGTACTTTTTGTTGGGCGGCCCCTTGCGCCATCTACCTCACGCATGCTCAATTACGGTACTCGGTTTAGTTTCGGTTTTGAAAAACGACCAAAATTGGTCTTTTGGCGCAGGCTTGGCGCGGATTACCCATATTTCGGCAAAATGTAGCAGGATGTAGCAGGATGTAGCAGGGTTAGCCCCTTGGCGCAGTTTGGCGCAATTGGCGCAGCAATCACATCACTGCGTTTGTTTTGTGTCCTGATGCATGAAATAAATTTTAGATTCTGTGTATCATGACCAAATTTCCATCACAGATGCTGGGACATGAAGCGAGCATTTGAACGTTTTCTCGCGGAGGAAGGCTACGCGGACACTTCGTGGTTCCCACCATTTCTACAGCCTGTTGAATGCCAACATTTCCGAACCTTTCCATCTTGCTTGCGTGAGAAGCTTTCAATATGCAAAAATGGAGCTAATCATTGCTGGAGGCTACCTGGGGGGCTTATTTCTAAAATGAGTGAACAGCTTACTTATTTTCAGTGAACTGCAGCTAACCCAGCTTTACATGTTGAATGCATAATTATGTAGGTCAATGTGTACATTTGTAAAGATATATGTTAGTGGTAATTATAATATTTATTTTGGTTCGGGAGAGCCGCGGCACCGCAGAAAGGCAAGCAGCACATTCTTCAGAAGGTGTATGACAGAGCTGGCGATCTTTAAATGGAGCTTGTAGGCGACGGTATCGAAGCGATTTTGTCAATGTTTTATTTTTGCGCTTATCAAAGTGCAGTGTTGTGCTTAATTCGTTTGTGCATGACTAATGTGCAATAAATGTGCCTCGAAATATTTTGGTCCCAGCTCTCGATTCCTTACTAGACGGCTGCGCACATCTCCAAACAGAAGAACAGCGAACACACGCGACTACGCACCTTATTCAGCTGAAAGCGCAATCGCACATCGTAGGCATATACTACATTAGGGACTTTTAGCGAAGGCTGTGTCTACAGCGCCGTCCGACGGCACTCCACTCTCGCCTACAAGTGCCGTCCGAAAGAGAGTCGGAGGGCGCGTTTGCTAATTACAAAACAATTGACCCATTTCGCCGCGTCTACGACGGGGCCAAATGGGTCAAAAAACCAAGCCCCGCTGTCCCTCATGCACCTCCCGAAACGAAGTCCCGATATCAGAGTGTTCAGCGAAGTTTCGTCGACAACATTCGTTTTTTTTTTTTTTCAGTGTTAATCGTAAAAAAGAAATGTAAATATCGCCAAATGCGTCAACAAAATAAAATGTTCGAAAAAAAAAAAAAAAAAAAACACGTACGCCAGCACTGAGGTTCGAATCCAAGACCGCTTGCTTATGAGGCAGACGTCTTACCACTAAGCTACACTACAACTTCGAAAATTATGTTTTGAGAACTCGGACGGCACTTGAATGCTCTGCAAGAGTGCCGTCGGACGGTACTCTAGACACTACGTTTAGCAAACCGTTACCGTGATCCGCGCGCCGCACTATTGGAGCCTTGGAAGCATGCTTTTTAAACACGCGCCCCGTGTGATACCGTGACCGCGGGGCGCGCGCTTAAAAGCATGCTTCAAATGCTCCGATAGTGCGGTACGCGGAACACGGTAACGGTTTGCTAAAAGTTCCTATTAGGAAGTTTTCGTAGACCGCGTTTCCCACTCCGCTAAGCCCTCCGCAACGAAGAAGTTGCTACTGCGCCTGCGCGCCGATAGCCTTGACTGTAGAGTTCCGGGTACCGTAGCGGGTTGCGGACGGCCGTTGCGGGACGGCGAAAACGATCTACGAAAACTCCCAATTATTACACTACCGGGACCGGCCGTGCTGCTCAGGAGCCTCGCACCAACACGACCGCGAAGCGATTGTGCGAGAACCACGGAACAAGAATAGAAGAGCGCCATGTTGGATTATTTATGGCTTGGCATGGAAACGGCTTCAAAGTAGCCTACTACGTTCCCCCCCCAACGTGATTTATAAACAAAACAAAAAAAAAAAAAAGGTTTTGAAAAGTCAGCCATGTATTTTATTAATAGCATGATTAGTTGTTAACATAATTTTATAATCTACCGAATATAAAATAATATGTTGACTCTTTCAAGAAATGAGAGCCCCCAACCATAGAGTTATTACAATAAACGCTAGAGGCTCAGCTGGCGCTAGTGTCTATGGGGCTTCCGGTTGCAAATTGAAGCAGACAGCATGCAGTCTACTTTTCCAGTCTTCCTGTGTATTCCTATGGGAAAACGCGCGTGAATTTTGTCTCGTTGCCGGAAAATAACCTTAATAACTTTTGTTATTTCGGTTGTACCGGGTAGTATGTACCTTTATTAATATTGTGAAAGTGTAATTGCTTTAGTTACAGCATTTTTCCTTTACCGCTGAACGATGCTAAACTCAGGCCCAAACCTCTGTTCCATGGCAGGTATGTAGAAACGAGCGACGATTCTAAGCAAAATAACGATTGAAAGGAATGTAGAGTGTGTTCAAAGTTCGCCAGCATTCCGTTGGTGCTTATATATTGCTAATATGCCTGTCCTCTCACTATATGAAAATGACCCCGCCGTGCATCTTTACGAGTGGTTAAAAAAAAACGTTCGAAATGTAAAGAATAAAGTACGTGGGCTACGAAAGGTTTGTTTTCTTATTATTTCCTATGTGGGGCAGTTTTTATCGCGCACTTGTCCTCTGGCTTCCCCCTATTTACAAAGATTTGGAGCGCGCGGGTGATGATTTGAATACAGAACAAGCGTCTTCGCACATATTCATGAGCAGAAAGAATAAAGCAGTACTTATTTATTGCAAATCGGACTATATTATGTGACTTTTGATCGTCTGCAAGCACAAGGAGTTACTTACCCAGTGTTATTGCGTAGTTCTTGCCGTCTCTCTTTATTTTTCACATGTCGTTCGTTCGTTTGGCACGTATATCCCCCATGCTGGAAAGCGTCGACGCCGTATTCGCGCTAACAGTGTCCGACAGTGCACATAAATACACGTACGAAGCGGTTTTAACACCGTTTTTAATGCCGCGAATTTCAAATAAAAAAGCTGTAACTGACCAATTATTTCGTCTGTGTGACTGAGAAATGTTCCAAAGTGCCTAGCACGTACAAATTATTCGTGATATTTGCTCTTATAATCGAGCGCAGAGAGAAAATGCACTCGCTTTTTCCCATAGAAATGCATTACCGGAAGTCATTTTCTGACTGCGTGCTGTCTGCTTCAATTTGCAACAGCACACTAGCGCCAGCTGAGCCTCTAGCGTTTATTGTAATAACTCTATGCCCCCAACCACGGACGAGGAATTCGGCGCCACTGTACAAAAGTCGACTGACTCCATTGGCCCTATGGGAAATGTCCGGGGGTTGCCGTCGGTCAGACGCGCGGGCGCGGTGCGCGATGTGCCAGCTGTGCGCGCCGGAGAACTGCGCTCTCTCCGCCCGGTAGGTTTAACGAGAGCAAGGTGAAGGCAAGACCGGCGAGACCCTGATGGGCAGACGATGGACTACGACGAGAGGACGAGCCGAGCCGCTGAGCAGTTGGAGTACACGAAAGTGTGTGTGGTGTTGGCGAGATCAAGATGGGACTTTGGAGTGTGAACGGCTGCAGAACCCTTCCGTTGAGATTTTCGTTCTCAGGCATGCCCCCGCTAAATTACGTCTGAAACTTCGCAATTACGTGAGCGGTTCACTTATAGCGAGTTCGTTTCACGGCATTCGTGCCCACGCGTGCCCGCTCGCAGCGTGGAGCGAGCTCGTTTCGGCCAGCACTCCACGAGTTGTTGCACCCTCCGAGTTCGTTTTAGCGCCGACACCCAACGCGTGCATGCACTTTCTGCACCGAGAAAATCGAGAGTGCGCCCAAATGCAATCCAGTCATGCCCCGCTCCGGCAAGGAGTTGGAGCAGACGACGAGGGGTCGTCTGCTACGATGTGTCACCGAAAGGAAAAAAGTTTCGACCGGCACTCCACGAGTTGTTGCACCCTCCGAGTTCGTTTTAACGCCGACACCCCACGCCACGCGTGCATGCACTTTCTGCACCGAGAACATCGAACGAGCGCCCAAATGCAATCCCGTCATGCCCCGCTCCGGCGAGGAGTGGGAGCAGACGGCGAGGGGTCGTCTGCTACGATGTGTCACCGAAAGGGAAAAAAAAAAAAAAGTAGATTTTCTGTTAGAAATTTTGTACCCCGGGCAACGCAATCAAACGCGAGCTTGAATTGTGAGCGTCTGCTGTTTCATGAAGGAAGCAATTGACAACCCGTGTTTCATTTGCAAAGTTTTTAGTCACTCTGTTGCCGTACAGACGCTGAAATATACCGGTGTGTAAAGAAATGCTCAGAATAAACGCATCAGCGGCCCCCGATATCTTTATCACCATGCGTGTGCAGGTGAAAAATTGAACATTTGTCGACAAAGCTGCCCCAGCAGAAACCTGTGTCTGCCCAATAAGCATCCGAGAAAGCTAAGCATAGTGACTTTACCCGAGGCTTGGGCAACATCATCATGTTTAACATTTACCTACGTCAGCTAACTTGCCCCGTCCAACAGATATATTCCAATTTCCAACAGACTAGTTTTAAGCCGTACTCTTTCAGTGGTTCAGGCATAATACCATGCTCAAACGGATCAAGCCTCTGCGCGGACAGCATCATCAGTTTTTTCCAGTATAAACAGTTAGAAGAATTGAAAGATCGCAACCAGCTGCTTTGTAGTCAGCTGGTTGCGGAAATTTACCGTCTGTAAAATTAATATCTCCACGACAGCCGAATTGCTTGAAGTCATCGCATATAGAAACTACAGGTTGCAGCGACCAACGTTTATATATAAACGTTGGCAGCGAATGCACTCTCGCTTCCCACCCATCACGTCGAACAGAAAGACGCTAGTTTCGGTTTGAAGTCGGTACTCTTTCTACAACATAGATGACGACAGCATCAGTGGCCTGCACTCGGTGCATTTGGCAAGTTTGTTTGAGGCCAGTTCTCCGTGCGACACTCCGCGAGTGCGATGCATTCTGGGAGAGAACTCGAACGGTGCCAGTAGGGGTGTCGCGAACTTTTGTCGAACCAGATTTTTTGGTCGAACTTTCGAGGTTCGACCGGGTCGAACCGGTTCGACGAACCTTCGACCTTTTTATCAGATTCGACCGGTTCGACTTTGTGGACAGTGTGGCCAGACCTTGATACAAGCATGTCTAGGTTTGGAGAATTTTTTTTTTTTATGCAAAGGGTTATTTTATTTTGTGAGCAGCTGCAATTAAAATAAACTAATTCTAATCACTGAAGAAGTTAATAACTTAATTTTTAGTACTTTATTGACTAAAATAGCCAATCAGCGCTGCACTTAATTCATCTCTTAGCCATTACCATCCAATCCGAAGCGAACTGGCCAGCCTGTCGCGCATGCGCACACGAGTCGAACCTCAATACAAGGTTCGTCGAACTTTCCACTAAAAGTTCGAAAAAGTCGAACCTGGTCGAACTCGAACCGCGGCCGGTTCGCGACACCCCTAGGTGCCAGTGCGTGTCACACGAACTCGCTATTAGATTTCCGAGGGCCATCGAGCTGCTCAAACAATGGATTTCGGCCTTTAGTTGCAACAGTGACTGGTCTTCATCGAAGTGAAGTTTCGCTCGCTTCAAACTTGATGACTTCGACAATCGTGCCACTGACAAGCGTGCCACTGACAGGTATATGTGCCCATGCCAAGACAAGTTGGTCCTACGTTGGTCACGACTCACGATACATATTAAAACATCATTGCCAAACTCAACTGCATGGTTCAATGTTCGTTGCGATGCATATTAAGAAGACATCCCGAACGTATTCTGAAGTTGCGCGAGCGCTCCAAAAAAACTTTTACACGGGCGTGCACAAAATAATCGCTGTCGAAATTCGCGTATTCCAATTTCTATCGATGCAAAACAGATTTCTCCAGCTGAACGAAGTTACGCACATTTTATGAACGCTGGGATCCACTTGCACGGTGGTAAGTTAATAACGCAGTTTAAGAAGAGAAAAAAATCCTTGCATTTATGTTGTTAGACAACCAAATAAAAGGCAGCAGGCGCGGCAGGCGCAGTCAGTGGCCGCCATGAGGAACAGAAATACATTAGAAAACATGGAAATCGTTGAACACGTGATCTGGGATATCCTGTCCACAATAATACAGAGAACAACCAAAAGTATACCATTTTACGGGAGCAATTTAAATTATGTTATCTAGAAAATAATTTAAACAGAGCGCAAGTTCTTCGATTATTTTTCTGAACTCCGTAATTGTGCCCTCTCCGGGAATAATTTAGACCAGGGGTCTGCAAACCCTGGCCCGGGGATGGCCGACATCTTTCCAGTGACGCCCGGCCAACCTCCTTGCGCCCGGTCCACGACTACAAAAAAAAAAAAAAAAAAAAAAAAAAAAAAAAAAAAAACGTTTGTAAATAAGTCGGCGGCGCCACATGCACCAAAAGCGCAAACGGAGATATCAGATATAATTCGATAAAACTTATGGTGGTGTGCGAATATTCGAATTTTTGAATAGTTAATTTCGAAATATTCCGCTATAGGATATTCGCTTCGAGATGAACTCATCATAATCGTATTTTTCTACGTGTTAAACGCGGCGGGTTAGCCCCCTTGAGGATTTTGTTTTCCGAGCACCGGCACACGGCGCCGAAGCAACACTCGCGGAGCTCGCTTCCGTGGGTGTTGCTTCTCCGCAATGCACTACTGCTCGGCAAGGAAACGCGCTGAACGGGGCTAACCGGCCGCGATCAACATTTCGAAAAGTACGAGCCCACTTTCAAAACGAAATAATGCACGCGCAGGCGTCGTGTGTATATATATATATATATATATATATATGTGTGTGTGCGTGCGTGCGTGCGTGCGTGTGTGTGTGTGTGTGTGTGTGTGTGTGTGTGTGTGTGCGTGCGTGCGTGCGTGCGTGCGTGCGTGCGTGTGCGTGCGTGTGTGTGTGTGTGTGTGTGAAAATTTACACCAAGGAAAAATAAAACATAAGTAATTTAACTGTGGTTACTATGAAAGAGTATATGTTAGGCAGAGACGTCATCACAACCTACGTTCACCCTTCATTATTGTCTTCTTTTTTTTATTTTGTCAAATTCTCATTTAATAAAGGATTTATGCATAGAAATATTTATAAATCCCCTGTTTATTTTTTATGTCGCTTATTTTTATGTCGAACGCATCGTCTACTTTCCATTCCCATGTATGCAATGGACTTTCTGAAGTCGCAGTCCATAAATATAGCTTGATTAAAATTAACTTAGCGTAGATACGGAGAAGTGGATGCTTGGGAGCAACCATTGAGAGTTCAGATGGGTTTTCATTTCGGCATGATACAGCAGTGAAAAACTTGGAGAAACTATTCGATATTCGATTAAAAAATATTCGGCCAAAACCACTGCTCGTTTCGAATTCAAAATCCACTATTCGCATACATGTCTAGAAAACTGCATCAAAACGACGGTTCTCTTGCCACATTAACTGCTGTCCATTGTCATCACCAGAATTACTACTATAAATTCGTTTGCGTTGTCATGTATATCGTGCATAGTGATCTGACCTGATCTGCCGTTTTCATTGGTCTTCTGCACTTAATCCATCCCTCAGCCATCACCATCGAATCCGAAACCAACTGGCCAGCCTGTCGCGCATCCGCATAGCAGTCGAACCTGAGTTGAACCTTTGTCGAACTTTTCACAAGAAGGTCGAAAAAGTCGAACCTGGTCGAACTCGAACCTCGACCGGTTCGCGACACCCCTACATTTATGCGGTTTGTCTACGTCAGTTATAGTGCCAGGGGGACAGAGTGTAGGGGCTAATATTTATGTACAGTTAGCTAATTCAGTAAAGTTTGTTCATTAACTTTTTTAATTAATGAAAATAATAGACGTATATGGTTCCAATTAGAAACTTGCTGAGCGTTATCGAAATTCAGTAAATCAGTAATTTTCAGAAAGGCTTTCAGCGCGTGAGAAGCGTAGGAGTGCACTAAAGTTACCACTCGTAGAGCAGGTACAAGGCTAGCGGTTGCGGTAAGGTGCCCGTGCAATTTTTCCGTCTCTAATCCAGTCCCAGCCTTGTGCTTGCTTCACGAGGGGTAACTTTAGCGCACTACTGCGCTTCTCACGCGCTCAAAGTCTTTCTAAAAATGACTGATTTAGGGAGTTTTGGACGACGCTCAGCAAATTTCTAATTAGAACCATAGGACCATTTTCACGAATTGAAAAAATAATTAACAAATTTTACTTAATTAGCCAACTGATCGTTACGAATAGCCCCATATGCAAAGTCCCCCTGGCCGTATAGTTAACATGAACAAACCACATAAATGTAGCTTTCACAGCTTTTTTTAAACAAATCTATAAAGCTAAAAAAGACGTGTATATACATATATATTATTTTGTTTTTATTGTGAAAAACAAATAGTACATGCACGCAAAGAACTTGATGGGCAACATCCAGCGTACCTCTGAATTGACTATAGAGCCTGAGGTACCTATAAGAAATTCAAGGGTTACGTCAGAGGTACGGTTGTTTCTCGTATCGACCAGTTTCTAAGATTTATACCTCCCCTCTCTTGTCAGGGTTTCTTGTGGGCACGGCAGCGTTTCGCCACCCGCCGCTCAAATGGGTAGAGCCCCCGACGTGATTTATATCGGCTAAATACATCACACAGTAAGGTCTACAATTATTATTTCTGTATTTTATAAGTATAACGCAGTATACGTATTTTTGTACATTCACTGAATGCTGTTACCTCCTTGTTCCAGTATGATGGTTCCCCGGAGAAGTAAAGATACAACTGAGAGCCACCGATGAGCGGAGGCAAGCTGCAAGTGCTGGACACCCAAGACAAGGCCCACCAGCAGTCGCGGGGGTTTAAGTGAGAAAAAGTCAAGAGGCAGCTCGTCATCTGGGCTACCACAGGGAGTGCCGAGACCATATGCCGGAAAAGTTCGAAGTCGAGTTCCTTGACACATACAACTTGATCCTTAGGTAGCATGGGCATTTTATGGTGATCATTGATACTATTGTTGCAAAAATGAGGCGAAACGGTAACCTGTGGCGCATGGTGCCATCAGAGCCGCCTGCGATATATATAAAGAAATAGAAGGGTTACGTCATATACATATATATATATATATATATATATCTAAGCAGGTTTTTTTTTCTTTTTTTTTTTAAGCTTAACCGAATTTTTAAAAACATACCATGGAAGCTAGGTTAATGTGGTCTGAGCAGGTGAGTCATACGGCCAGGGGGACATAGTATACGGTGCTAATCGTAACGATCAGTCGGCTAATTAGTTAAAATTTGTTAATTAACTTTTTAATTAATGAAAATAGACATATCATTCCAATTAGAAACTTGCTCAGCGTCATCGAAAACCATTAAATCAGTAATTTTAGAAAGACTTTGAGCCCGTGAGAAGCGTAGTAGTGCACTCAAGTTACCACTCGTGGAGCAGGTACAAGTCTGGGGCTAGATAAGAGACGGAAAAATTGCCACACTCTAAAAAAAGCCCGTGCGTCTACTTTCACGCACAACACTCGGAGAGCCAGTCACCGGAACTTACGGAGGCAGCTCAGCGAATGACGATGCCGAAACGTATGTTTAGACCAAAAAAACGCAGTCTGAGTTGTGACATTAAGCAATGCAAGCGTGACGTTTTGCATTGCTTGATGTCACAACTCAGACTGCGTTTTTTGGTCTAAACATATGTTTCGGCATCGTCATTCGCTGAGCTGCCTCCATAAGTTGCGGTGATTGGCTCTACGAGTGTTGTGCGGGAAAGTGGACGCACGGGCATTTTTTAGAGTGTAGGGCGCCTTACAGCAACCGCTAGCCTTGTACCTGCTCCACGAGTGGTAACTTTGGTGGTATATATATATACATACACCGGGTTTTCCATTTTAATTCAGATTTATTACAAAGCAATCGTAATAAAATACACTAATACGGATTGTGAAGGTGAGTTATAACGGCCAGGGCGGACATTATGTGGGTGGCTAGTATTTGCGATAAGTCGGAAAATGAACTAAACTTCCTTAATTAACTTTTAAGTCAGTAAAATAATCAGTTAGTTTCAATTAGAAACATGGTGAACATAATTCAGATCCACAATATCAGTCAAGTTTAGAACGACCTGAAGCTCGTGGGAAACTCGGGGGCGCACCAAAGTTACCACTCGAGCAGCAGGCACAAAGGTAGCGGTGGTGGAACGCGGATGATTAGATTATCATCGCGTTCCGCCACTGCTAGCTTTGCGCCTGCTGCACGAATGGTAACTCTGGTGCACCCCCGAGTTTCTCACGAGCTTCAAGTCGAAAGCAAAAGGGCAGGGTAATGAGCAAATGAATAAATGCCAGCATTGTAAACCTTTTCACACACACAAAAAAAAATGGTCTGAAGCATTGTAAACCCTTTACCTGTGTACAGTGTATCGATTGATCGTGGGGTTACCCTTTTTTTGTACCGTTTAGAGGCTCACACCCAAGCTGTTCGCGGATACCTATCGAAAATCACATCGATGCATGTGCTGTTTGTATCGTCTTTCGTGCTAATTATGCCATTCAGTGTCGAAATAAAAAGTAGCCTCCGTGAAAGAAGTTTCCTTGTTGGAACTGAACACCTGTGCCTCTCGTCCAGTGACGGGCACTTCGCAATAAAGCGAAGGCGCAATGCCAACGAACGCGAGAACCCCAAAGTTAAATGTTACATGGGCCGCCAGCTTTGAATAAAAACAACAAACCCGAAACAAAAAGTGGTTAGTTGCACCATACTAGGTAAGAGGCCGCTTTCACGAGTTCAAAAAGATATTTAGGAAACTTTCGTTCATTGCCAATTAGGCAGTAACTATTTCGACGTTCTCTCAAAATAGTTTTCATTATTCTTTTGACGTCCGTGACGCCACCTCCTGAAGACTTGAAATTATCTTCAACAAACATTTGACGTCCCCCGTCAAGATATTTGTAATTATTTGGATAAGGATGGCTAGTTGGGCTAGTTGGTTTTGCATCATGGTGTAATGCCAAAACAACAGGGACAAAAAACAAAGGGAGAACTAGACAGGACGCGGCGTAACTTTCAACTGAATTGTTTATTTGGATGACAGAATTAAAATATATATATATATATATATATATATAATATAAAAGCAGGCACACTTGGCAAAACACCAAAGATATGGTCTAAACCCCCCCCCCCCCCCTCCCTCAAATGTCAGCGTCATTGGTTCTTCAAATAGTACAATTCTTTATCAGTCAAGGACAAAGAGGGAGCGCTTATACAAGTATTGTCGTGGTGGGACCTAATCAGGAAGGCTTCGCGAATTTCTCTTGCCGTTTTTGTTTTGTAATGGCCCATGACACAGGTGTCACCAAAGATGGGGCTACACTTTTCAGAGTTGGGCCCGAAATCACAACGGTCACAGTGGACCGCTAAAATTATTTGACATCTCAAACTTGGAACTTTAATTGGAGCTTCGCAGTCCGGACTGGGAAGCGATCCACGGTAACGGTCAAAAAAAAAAAAAAAAAAAAAAAAAAAGGAATTTTGTTTGGAGGCAGCGTCGCGGTTCGACGCGCATTTTCCGAAAAGAAATGGAATGTAGTCGACTGCTGTTTTTAGGACCCTTTAAGCGATGTAGAATGCAAAAAAGGCCTTCTCAAAGTACATCAGCTATGAGGCCGAAATTTAACGCTTGCTTGGTAGTGCCAAGCGTTACAGAATACAGCACCGCTGCTTTTCATTATTTATTTCACGTGATTAGAATTGTCAAAGGAGCTGAATGCCGTGTTATAAAATTTCCAGTTGATCGGAAAATGCGTGCATCTCGCACTACCGCGCCAGAACTTTTGTTCGTTCGCACCACTCAAGAAACACGAAGGAGGCAAAGCTTGCATTCACAACCTTTTATTTAACATCCCGATCGTTTCGTAGTTAACCCGCTCGTTATACACGAATCACACAGAAAATCTAAACTAAACAACGAACTCACGAAACCCGGTTCAAAACAGGGCGGGAGCCAGATGCAAGGCGAGACTGCAACCATACGAAGACGTGCTCGCACGATACGGAGGCACAAAAAGCGTGCCGAATTTCTCAGTGTTACGTAGTGTACGCACTTACATTTGTTACGTGCAGGGGATGCAGAAGGATATCCGGCTTGCCTCTGTTGTAAATTCAAAATTTTAAGTGCGACGCGTGCCGAGATGAAATTTCGCAACCTCAACACAGGACTATCGTCGACAATCACAAAGTTTCCGTCCAAAGGCGATCAAAACACGGCGTCGAATACGTTAACAAACGAAATACGCCCCAAGACATTTTCAGAAGAGAGCCTGGGCTCGAAACGAAAATCGAACGCGTGATTCATCTTACCTTGTGCACTTTTCATGAACACAAACGAGCAAACAGAAGACCAACACCGCAGCTGACGCAGCTCCTCCCGCCATTTTGTTTGTTTTTATCGCTTTCAACACCGGAACTTGGTCAGCGATCCGGAAAGACGTAACACCGCGCTCCTTTCACTCCTCGTTCGCGCATCGTCTCAGGAGTCAGGGGCTATGTTCCAAATCTTACCCGAGTAACCTGCCTCCTACGTCAGCGGGTAATACCACGTGACATCGCGAGTAAACGATCCGCGACTCGATTTTGGAACGGCCAGGATAATCACCTGGATTCTACGCGGATTGGCTTCGTCTTGGGCGACGGCAAAAAGAAAACACAGCAGCGATGGCAGAAAATAGCGGATGATCCTTTTGATTGTGGAGAAAGCACCCGAAGAACGGTAATATCAATGACGACGCGGTGTTTTTTGAGGTAGATCCACCTGCTCCTTTTACTCACCTTCATTTTGAGCTGTATATTGAGATCAAAATTACTTACTCCTTACAGCTAGACATAAAAAAATGTGTTTTTATTAATCAGCGCGATCGCTGCAATTCTAGTCACGGTGCCCTAAACGCATATATTCCACGCATTGTAATTTGCACCGATTATATTTTGCAGGAATATATTCCACACGGTGTAGCGGTACAGCGCGACGGTGCTTTCTCCAGAATGATATGAAACTCGCGTTCGCTTTGACGGGAATGTGATTACAGTGAAATTTTCGAAGCCTTCACTGCTTTACAAACGTTATCCTCTCATTACACACGCTCTGGAGGAAACAAAAATACTACATTATCATATACCGAGTTCAAACATTTTCGGCCTTGAACGTGAGAATACGGCATTCCCCCAACGCCGAGGACGAGGATGCGGAGAAGCTCCTGTTTACGCTCGCACTCAGATAATAACAAGTTCACCTTCCCGGGGAAGGTGGACGGTCTGGATGTAATGCAGTCAATTCCTGCGTTGACAACAGCAAATCCCAATAACCACACATGCTGCACCTAATTCTTTGTCATTTCGAACGTCCGCCACCAAAACCAACGGAGCAAGCGAGCTTTGACGGCTGTCGGCGCAGAAAGCAGACGACGAACAGATCACGTGACGTATTTACTCGATTTGATCCGACTTTACCCCCCGATCGAGGAGGGTAGCGCGAGTAATTACCCGGGAGTAAACAACCCGCTTCTGGAACGCGAGTTCTGACGTCATCGAGTAAGCTCGAGTAAGTTTGGGAACGCCACGGTACGAAACCTTTACTCCGGAGTCGGATCGAGTAAATTTTGGAACACAGCCAGGGTGTCAGGCTGGTCAGGCTAGGAGGTGAAAGCTAGAGAAGTGTTGAAAAGAAAGAAAGCTCGACTAGGAAGTGTTGAGTCAGGCGCTTTTTGACGTCTAGTGGAAGGAGCGCGAGCGAGCTCCGTGACTCCCGGAGCAGCCCGGAGCCGCTACAGAATGCGCCCAATATTTTTCACCACGTAACTTTCGATTTCCATAGGTATCCTAGCAAACTGTACATGATAAACTGTGGCCCCATTCTTGTCTGTGGATATTTAAATCTCAGCATTCCCTTTTGAGTTCATTATTTCCTCGCAGAAGCAAACATTTGTGCTTCGCATTAACTCTGCCCTGCCCCCTTTCCCAATTTCTGACCGGGCTACCGTAAATGCCAACCGTGCACTCAGGATATTTGTCCTAAGAAGTGGATTTCTTTTTCCTTCGTCCAGTATTTCTTTCGTACTCCTCTCGGATTTGTTGCCCCCCATTCCGACTCTCCTTTGCAACAAACCGTTCCGAACTGAGCAGAGTGGCAACACCACCTAAAACACGAGGCGTGCGAAAAAACGTCATCCATAATTGATCCCCGACCCGCCCCAGACGGCAGGCACACGAAAGCTTGACGAGAGTACAAACGCAAAACGGCAGACGCGCGCGTTTTTGCGTCGCCGCGTGCTAGCCTTGCGCTTGTTATGTGGAGCTCAAAAACGCGCTAGCGGCGACGCCGACGCCTGCTAGGCGGCGCTGCGTGCTAAACCCAGTGATGACGTTTTTGCCGTCTAAAGTCGAAGGTCTAATCTTCCAGGCGGTGGTTCTTACCAGCGTTGCCAGCATTTTGTAAGTCTGTTCGCTTTCGAATGTGTTATGTTGCTAGACTTCTGTAATAACATTTGTACGAATCACGTTATTGTGGCCCTTTCTCTTGAGATGAGATTTGGATTTAATTGTTTTTTTCCGAAAATTATATCTACATTCTATAACTTAATTAACCAAAAAGAAATCTTAACGCTGCCAGACTTCTAGGTGGTGCTGTTTACGACGGTGGCCAGATTTTTGCAAGTTTGTCCTCTTTAGAATGTGTTGTGTTGCTAGACTTATGTGTTGACATTCGTACCGACTAGGTTCTTACGGCCCTTTTATTTAGATATAAGATTCGGATTTAGTTATAGTTTTCCTCAGATGGTACGTACATTCCTGAAATGTAATTATGCGAATAGTGTATCTTGAAGTTGCCAGACTTTACAGAGTCCCCACCAATGAATATGCTGAACGTTGCCAGACTTTAGTGCTTAACACAACTGTCATTACGGTTTTCTACATATAACAATCGCCCATTACTTTTGTTTAAAAAACGCCTCACACTTTTCTGTGTCGCATAATTGAGTGAATTTTAGAACAGTGCCGGCATGAATTTTACGTTTCTTTATTTTCCTTTTTTTTTTCTCTCTTCGTTTTCTTTGGTTCAGGCGTTGGCGTTCGCTTCGACTGCGGCGTCTTCAACCGAAGCGAACTTCACTCTAGCACACGCTAAAATTCTGTTCAACGATGCACATTGTTGATAAAGGCAACGTCTCGGTAGGCGTCAACTTCCATCTTCGGTTTGTTGTGGACAACGTCGGATCGTCACAAGCCGCTGCAGACGATGCTCTCAAAGTTGTCTTGGAGAAACGAAGTAACACGAGAAGCACGTAGCACGCATAACCACAAGGAAGTAATAGTGTTTACAGAATATCGCTCAATTCATTCTGACCCGTAGCAACGCCAAAGAAAAGAACGACATAGCCAGCTAAGCAACGAGGTCCCATTTGGCACATCAAACAAAACTAATGAAGGGGTACTAGAGGACTGTCGCTGTCACCAGTGGCGTAGCCAGGATTTTTTTTTCGGCAGGGGGGGGGGGGGGGGGGGGGCGGGCGAGGGGTGCTGAGGTGACTGGGATGTCCATGACTTGGGGTGCGGAGAGGGGGAGGTCAATATGAAAGTGTATATTATAAAATCAGCCGAATTCTTTTTTTTTTTTTCTGAGGGGGGTGGGGGGGGGGGGGGGGGGACGAAGCCCCATAAGCCCCCCTCCCCCCCTCCCCCCTCCCCGGCTACGCCCCTGGCTATCAGGCAGAGATTAAGCAGATATTTGTCTGGTGCCATTGTTCGGTTCGCCTTTCTGTCTCATGTCGCTATAGTTTCGGCCTACCACGGTGGAAGCTATAACTGCACTTTTTTGGCACTACTGGGTTCTCCATCTCTTGTACGCTGAACCAGTTAAACCGGGTGAACCGGAAAACGGCCCTTTTGACTCTCTGACGGAAGGTGGTGGGGTTTCTCTCATTAATAATACAAAATTTATACATTTTTAATCACTAGATCTACCTCTGAAACGTCTCCCACGTACGCGTCAAACGCTGGCGGCCCGGGCCTCGGCGCCGTTGCTCTCTCTCTCTTTACGCAACGATGGTGGAGTGCGGTCTTGGTCTTTGGGATTCCGCGCGCCTGTCATGCTCACTGCGTTCAGTAACTTTGTTGAGCTGCGTATTAGACGTGGTCATGCCCAAAAGTGTTCCGCTAAAAAAGAAAAAAAAAAAAAAAACTACTCAAGTTACTTTTTTTTTTTTTAAATTTTAACAGACGACAGGCGTCTTTGTAATATACACATGTATTTCTACCCCTTCCCCCCTCCGCACCCGAAATTATGGACATCCAATCAACCTCCGCCACTTCCCCCCCCCCCTCCCCCCCCCCAAAAAAAAAAGAAAAACATTCCTGGGTTTACTACTGGTCCACAGTAAATGGTAGACTGCATGCAGTCTTTTTTTTTTTTTTTTTTTTTCCTATCTAGCAGTATGCAATATATTATCCTTCACGAAATGAGCCCCTTACACACCTTCCTACACCGTGGCCCCTTAGCTACTACGGCTTTTTGTTTATGCACATGGTTTGCATGAAAGCCAGGGGCGGACGCAGGCATATCTTGAGAGGGGGGGGGGGGAGGGAGGCTCAGGTGTTGGTCAGCCTATCATATGATTAAGACCCCCCCCCCCCCCCCCCCCCTCCCGTTTTCACGCCCTAAATTTTTACACATGCAGGATTCCAGAGGGGGTCAGGACATCCGGACCTCCCCTCTGAATCCACCCCTGATGGTACCATGCAAGATGAGGATCATAGCGAAGTTGAAATCTATTGGGCAGTCGAAATAGCATGCTTATTGGAGAAACGAAAGGTGCTATAATACTAAAGTTTTACGCATTGAGCACAAGCAAATACTTTTACCGCATACATACCCGATGGATTCCTATTAGCCAAATAAACCTTTTCTTTTACCTGTCTGGGTTTAGCCATATAGACATAAATTTATTTTTAAAAAAAGCCATTCGGTTAATAAAGTGAAGGTAGACTATTTTTCTGTGTGACATATTTCAGCTTTTCTCGATTACTTACGAATTGTCCTCCATCATAGTATAAAACATGCGGCTGCCAGTGAGACATAAAAAAAAACAGCTACGAGGTACATTGCGTGTGCATATAGTCCGCACAAGATTTATGAATATTTATTTATATTATAGACAAATCACAAAATTATGGGGTCATTGGAACTCTGCAATTTTAGCGGTGTATTCCGCCCTCTTGTTTTCCAGCATGTCTCAGCATGAAATACTTCTAGTTCCAGTTTGGACCAACTCGATTATGCATTCACAATCGACTTTACTCCGTTTTATTTCATATTACTTGATTTTGGAACGAAACCTCAATTTCATATACATTTCGCTCCAGGACAGAGTAAAACACCGAGCGGATCAGAGAAAAACCGGGTCAGAAACAGAACACTGACTCAAAAATCCCATTATCTTCCACGATTGGTCAAAAGCTCATGTGACTTCCGACGTCAGGACTTCGTAAGTTTGGCGGGGTTGAGGAAAAAAATGCGATACTTCAGGCTTTCATATAGGCCTGTTGAAAATAGATCAAACTGGTCGAGTACCAGCGAAGCAATGTTGAGCAGCACAATGGCAAGCCTGCACACGAGATCGGGGCCTGCGCTCGTGGACGGCGAGCGCGGAGCTCGTTCACTTTTTTTTTATTACCATTTCTTTTTTTCGCATCGAACGCACGTCGGAATTAAAGCTCTTCAGTTTTGTGAAGCTGCCGCTGTTCCTGGGTCTTCATATCAACAATTTGGTGCCGAAACCCGGGAGTCAAGGTCCGGGACATCACACGAGAAGACTCAGCAGCGCAGTGGATCCCCATGGAAAGGCTGAAGACTAAAAGAACGACCCGACGCGCGCAAAACACAAGACTCATCAACGAGGCAAGTGCTCTCTTACAAAATCAAGATTCAACGATTAGCCAGATTACCACTGTGGCCGAAAGATTGCGCGCCAATAACGATGAGCTCAGGAGGTTGAACGAAGAGTTTGAGGGACACATACCAGATGGTTCGTTCGAAACCGAATTTCAGGCAGTCGTCCAATACGAAGATGAAGCGACTGCCACCATCAGTGCCCTCCAATGCAGAAAAGATCTCCTGGATCAGATATCGTCTCGAGGGGCCCCTAGGGAACCTAGTCGTCACCCAAACGACACCCAAGGCAGCAGACAAGCTGGAACTAGGTTACCGAAGCTCACCATTACGCCATTCAAGGGTGAAATATCAAAGTGGTCAGCGTTCTGGGAACAGTTCGATGAAACAATTCACAAGAACGCCAGTCTGTCCACCAGCGAAAAGTTCGGCTACCTTCGAATGTATTTGGGCGGAGAAGCGGAAGCAGCTGTGGCTGGATTACCAAGGACAGAGACTTGCTACGCGGATGCAATTGAGATCCTCAATCGCCGTTTTGGAGACAAGAAACGATTGGAGCAGGAATATTTCTCCAGTCTGAGGCTGATTTCACCTGTCAAGTCAGCCAACGATACCTCAGGTCTACGAACGATGTTCGACCAGGTGCAAATCAATATACGAGGCCTCCAGACATTGGGTGTGAATAAGTCAAGTTTTTCGTCGATGCTCTGCGATATTTTGATGCGAGCTCTTCCACGTGACATCGTCGTGAACTACCACAGAACCGCTCATTTGTCTGCGGCAACTGCCATGCCTGGCCCAAGCAGCCAGCCTGACCGCTCAGAACTGGATCGACTACTTGATTTTCTAGCTATCGAAGTCGAAAGTCGGGAGAAAAGCGAGTTTAAGATCACAGAAACGAAGAACACAAAGACCACAAGATATGAGGACAACATAGCTCGACGTGAATCGTCTAGACCGACCTCATCGGTGCTCTACAACAGACCCTCACCACATAAAACGAGATGCTGTTTCTGCAACGGAACAAGCCATAGTTCTGCAGACTGTTCTTCCTCTCTTCCCCTGGACCAGAAGAAACAGCGTTTGACAAAAGAGATGAGATGCTTCAAATGCACTCTCAGTGGCCATCGAGCAAGAGACTGCAGACGAAAGATCAGCTGTGCCACATGCGGTGGAAGACACGCTAAGTCCATGTGTGACCCGACGCGGATCAAAGCTAAAGAAGGTAAATCGGACACACAAAACAGCATGACGGTTTGTACTACATCAATTCACCGAGAATTCAGAGAGTCCGGAGCGGTGCTTCTGCAAACCTTCCGGGCATGGGCTGTCAGCGGTACCTCATGTAGGTATGTTAGAGGTGTTATCGACGGAGGCAGCCAACAGACGTTCGTCACCGAGGATCTGTCAAGACACCTTCAGCTTAAGTGCGTTGGCTACACCAAGATGGCGCTCAACACATTTGCTTGTGCTTCAACTCAACAGTGCAAGAAGCGTCGTGTAGTGGAGCTTGAACTTAGAAGTCAATTCAACATGGACGGATGCAAGATCGAAGCGATCGAAATCCCAGTGATATGTCAAGACATAGCTACCTTAACGACAGATTCAGTCTTCGTAGCTGACATGGAGAAAAATGGAAAGTTTATTGCCGATCGCCTCATGTTTCCAGCGGTTGCCGCACAACCAGGCATCAGTATTTTGATTGGCTCTGACCAAATGTGGGGCTTTATGACTGGTGAAGTCACTCGGAGTAAGACCTGCAGCACCCTTGTTGCATTAAACACCAAGCTTGGTTGGACCTTCCAAGGACGGACATCCATCCTGAAGTCACAAAAAAACCACTCGAACTTGGTCGTCTGTGTCCTGCAGATCACCGGTACAGAACAGGTTGAAGGCGCTCTCCGATCATTCTGGGAGTTAGAAAGCCTGGGAATCACAGATTCAGAAGACCAGATGTCCGAAACAAGCCAAGTGATGCGCCATTTCGAGCAGAACATTCGCCGGTCTGGCACACAGTACGAAGTGGCACTACCGTGGAAGGACAATATAGGTGTCCTTAAGGACAACAAGCAAGTAGCGATGACGAGACTGAGGAAACTAGTAGGTCGACTCTACAGAACTGACTCTCTAGTACTTCATTACGACGAAGCAATCAGAGAGTATCTGATAGCGGGTCACGCTGAAGTGGTACTGAACGAGACAACTGGTGAAGAAGGCAGACTATTTTACATGCCACATCGCGAAGTCATCAGAGAAAATGCGCTGACGACACGACTTCGAGTTGTCTTCGATGCATCCTCGCACGCAGCTGGGTGCAAGTCTCTAAACGAATGTTTAGAGAAAGGAGACAACCTGTATCAAGACCTTCTTGGAATATTGCTGCGATTTCGGGTGAGCCGCTTCGCCATAACCTCCGACATCCAGAAGGCATTTCTGCAAATATCTGTAGCAGAAAAGGACAGAGATGCATTCCGTTTTCTCTGGTTTCAAGATCTACCATCTTCGACCTTTAACGATGAAGAGGTACAGACATGGAGGATGAAGAGGGTTCCTTTTGGTGCAACCTGTAGTCCATTTCTTCCGACGGCTACGATCCTCCAACACCTGAAAAATCTGCCGACTGAAAAGGAGGAAGTGGCTGACGTACTTCGTAACTCCTTCTACGTGGACGACTTGGTTACTGGCACAGCTACCGAGGAGGAAGCCATCAAGTTGTACCATGACGCTAAATCTATTATGCAGAACGCAGGAATGACTCTCCGAAAGTGGACGACGAATTCACAAGCGCTGAGAGATGTGCTACTTCAAGAAGAGGCAAATCCAGAAAACACTACGCCTATCCTTGAACAAAGCACAATGAAGGTTCTGGGAATTGTCTGGGATCCAGAGAAGGATGTCCTGAAGTTTGCGTTGCCAATTTTACAAAAATTCCTAGAGCTGCATGATGGCACTAAGCGATTTGTTCTACAAGCAGCGTCTAGGATTTTCGATCCCCTGGGAGTCTTGTCGCCCTTCACAATCCGTGTGAAGACACTGTTTCAGAAACTATGGGCGAGAGGAATCACTTGGGACAGTGCTCTACCCGAGGATCTGAACAACGAATGGCACGAATGGTGTGGTGACCTGCCAAAGATGGATGCACTCGTCATCCCCAGATTCGTATTCCAAGCAGGACAAGGCAAGGACACCCAGATTCATATTTTCTGCGACGCAAGCCCGACTGCCTATGGAGCTACAGTGTACGTAACAACGAAGTCCTCGCCACCTGAACAACCTACACTTTTATTGGCAAAAGCACGGGTTGCTCCAATCAAGAAACAAACTCTTCCTCGCCTGGAACTTATGGGAGCCGTCATCGCATCGAGACTCCACAAATATCTTGAGAAGACCATCCCATGCATTCCGTATGACTATACGTTGTGGACGGATTCTCTCATCACACTTGCATGGATCAAGAGCGACCCCAGCAAGTGGAAGACTTTCGTGTCCAACCGAGTTGCAGAAATACAAAGGGACACCGATCCTTCTCATTGGAGGTACTGTCCGGGAAATGACAATCCAGCGGATTGGCTTACCCGTGGCATCACAGGTTCTCGACTGGTGTCGAGTGATTTATGGTGGTCAGGACCAAAATGGTTGACTGAAAACGAAAATGAATGGCCTGATTTGAGGTCGAGTAACGAAGCAGAGACTGACTTGTTGAAAGAAGAGAGAAAAGCGGTTCATGTGATATTGCAAACAACACCACCTGAACCGCTGTTGGATTTGACAAAGTACAGCGAACTCCATCGGGCTTTAAGAGTGACGGCGTGGTGCCTTCGATTTCTGAGGAACTGCCGAAATGGCAAACCGTCAAATGGACCACTGAGTGCCGAGGAAACCACTGCGGCCGAACTATACTGGATCAACAACGTTCAGAACAGTACTTACTCAGACGAGATAAAATGTCTCTCGAAGAAAGAAAATGTTCACAAACAATCGTCTCTAGCAGAGATGAGTCCATTTTTGGATAAAGACAATATCATCCGGGTTGGAGGCCGGCTTCAGATGCTGCCAGCATCGGACAATGTGAAACACCCAATCATATTGCCGAGTGAGCACTACTTCACCACCCTGGTCGTACAGAACGCCCACTGCAAGGTACTTCACGGAGGAGCACGAGACACGTTGGCGCAACTCCGAGAACGATTTTGGATTATAGGAGGGAGAAGATTGGTGAAGAAAGTGATCTTCAGCTGCTGTTTATGCAAGAGGTTCCGCCTCACGGCTGACACTGCCCCAACGGCTCCACTTCCCCTTGACCGACTGAAGCAAGGCGCGCCCTTTGATGTTGTAGGCGTAGATTTTGCAGGTCCTTTGTATGTCAAGACAGCAAGCGGCAGTGTGAAGTCCTACGTTGCACTTTTCACTTGTGCAGTGTCTCGCGCCGTTCATCTCGAACTTGTTTCTGCAATGTCTACAGAAGCTTTTCTAATGGCCTTTCGACGTTTCACGGCACGGAGAGGGTTACCAACAACGATCTATTCTGACAACGCACCAACATTCAAGAAGGCATCAAAGGACCTATATGCGTTGTTTAGAGCGATGCAAGAAGAAGATTTTACGTCTCATCTTGCCAAGAACCGAGTAACATGGAAGTTCATTGTTCCCAGTGCCCCATGGTGGGGAGGCTGGTGGGAGAGGCTCGTGCGAACGGTAAAGACCACCCTACGGAAAGTGCTAGGGAGGGCATGCCTAACCTCTGAAGAATTATCCACTGTTTTGACCGAGGTCGAAGGAATAGTCAACTCCCGACCTCTAACAATGGACAGCACAGACGCCACGGAGCCCAGGCCGATAACCCCAGGAGATATATTGCTTGGGAAAAGATTGGCGTGCTTGCCCGACCCAACAACGGAGACGGAGCACCAATCCAAAAGAACAGACCTACTCAAGAGGATCAAGTACCGACGGTGCCTAACGGACAACTTTTGGAAACGCTGGCAGCACGAATACTTGTTGCAGCTTCGATCAGCGCACCATATGCAACCAGCTTCTGCGTCAACCCTAAGTGTAGACGACGTTGTTCTCGTGCACGATAGTAATGCACCGAGACAATTGTGGCAAATGGGAAGAGTGCTGAAGACCCACAGAGGAAGAGACGGTAACATACGGTCCTGTCAGGTAAAACTGCAAAATGGATCGATTACCGACCGACCAGTTCAACGCCTTTATCCCCTGGAGGTCAGCGCGTGACTCATTTCGCGGTCGGGATTGTGTTGAAAATAGATCAAACTGGTCGAGTACCAGCGAAGCAATGTTGAGCAGCACAATGGCAAGCCTGCACACGAGATCGGGGCCTGCGCTCGTGGACGGCGAGCGCGGAGCTCGTTCACTTTTTTTTTATTACCATTTCTTTTTTTCGCATCGAACGCACGTCGGAATTAAAGCTCTTCAGTTTTGTGAAGCTGCCGCTGTTCCTGGGTCTTCATATCAACAGGCCTGTGAACGTGTCCTTTGAGGAGTGCCTATCGCACCGCAGTAGCTTGAAGGGATGGTGAACCCAAATTTGGATTTCAGAAAACAATGCAGGAGCTGTAGGCGGGACGCTGCACACCCTACAACACTACTCGTAAGGCAATATCTCGAATCGACGGCCGTTTTTTTGGAGAAAAAAAAAAAAAAAGTCGAGATTGAACGAGGCCGACAAGGCGCGTGACGTCAAGATATCTCGTTGCGTCCTCTCTTCGTTTCGCCCCCACAAGGCGGCGAGGCGGAGAAACGCGAGGCCGTTCCCTCTCCTTCTCGGAAAAACATGACGTCAACATTTCTGTCAAAAGCACCTCCTTTAAAAAAAAAAAAAAAATACGGTCATCCGTTTGATGTATCGTTGTATGAGTGATGTATTGATGGTTGTAGCATCCCGTTGCACGCTTTTGCCACCGTGCTTCGTGGAATCCAGATTTCGGTTCAGCATCCCTTTAAGCCCTAGCCGGGGCTATGCGCTCGTTTTGAAGCGGCAGATAACGAGAATATTCTATCGTGCGCATGATTTTTATAAAAAAATAAATAGCCTGGAGTGCCGAATAACCTCAAAGAAATCAATAACACCATAGAGGTACGTCATTTTAAAAAGAGCACATAAAATGCACACACACACACACACACACACACACACACACACACACACACACACACACACACACACACACACACACACACACACACACACACACACACACACACACACACACACACACACACACACACACACACACACACACACACACACACACACACACACACACACACACACACACACACACACACACACACACACACACACACACACACACACACACACACAAACAAACAAACAAACAAACAAACAAACAAACAAACAAACAAACAAACAAAAATAAGGATCACCTTCCCGAAATGACTGCACGTTGTTTCACACAGAGTAGGTGCCAGGCAATGCGGAAGTTCCTTTTTGAAAAGCATTTCACGTTTGCGCTGTTGGCAGTTTGGGCCTTTAGGTTTGCCTTTTGATTTCCCAATGTACGTATCGCGCACAATACAAAGAAAGAAAAAAAAAAGGTGGCGGATTATGCTTTTTTTATCTGTGCCCAAGTCTGTCGGAATTTGTACTTGGTGCCGGAAAGTATGTCAACTCCAGAAAGGAAGTTTTCGAGATTCAAAAGCATTTTTAACAGTTTGGTTCACACGTCTGTCAAAAAATAAATTGTGCGCGATTTCTTTTTTTTTTTTTTTAAATCGCGCACAATTTATTTTTTGACAGACGTGTGAACCAAACTGTTAAAAATGACGAGCAATACTGACGGCGCTTGACGCAATTTAGTCGGTAGTCACCTCCTTTCCACCAGTTTTCGGAGCGAAGCTGTGGCAAGGAGAAGCTGAAAAGCAGTGGCCATCGGCCATCACGTTCAGGTGGAGAGAGTGTACGACCATCTCGTTGAGGTGGAAAGAGTTCGTGACCTTTCCGTGACGTCATGGATTTCGGGCGCATACATAATTCAGATGCAACTAAAATAAATCTCGCGCCGTCAATATTGCTCTAAGTATCTTTTTTATTATTATTTTCGCGTAAAAATAATTTATCGAAACGCGTGTCCCATCCCGACTGTAAAAAAAAAATAATTTTTTTTTTTTTTTTTTTTTTTTTTAGGTTAGCCGAAACAGCTTTATAATGGCGTCCGACGTCGTTAGATTCGACTTTGGCAGCGGCCTCTTTGGAAACTTCGAAAAGAAATTGTCTTCACATCTTCCGTCGCCTTCCATCATTTCATTAATAGTGTCTCCACGAGCTGGCTCAGCACTGTGATCGCTTCCGATGTCATCGGTACGACTACTTGGTTCGCATGGATTTTCTGTATCACCGTGTTCCAGGCATCCCAGTCTCCAGAAACTGCTGCGACGACGTCGGTTCGGGTCCCTGACCTGTTGCAGCATTTTTCAGGACACAACGTTGTCTCAGACCTGTTGTCCTTGGCAAGCTGAGCGTGCCTGGTTCATGGTCGCACCGCGCGTACCACCGACAAGTTGAGTTCACTTCACAGCACCGAAACTACGTAAGCGTATCAAATACACATGTTTGAATTCGCGCCGATGTCATCCCGCAGCAAATTCAATCTCAATGTTCTATTTAAAATGCGATCGGAGGATATAAAAAAAATTTTACATCGTTATAAGTTTATTATATATTTAGTATTTAATTTAAAAATTAATTGATACTATATTTTTAGAAACTTTTATTGTTCTTTTCATTTTTCGAAGTGCATCCGAGTTACCCAAGAGTTACCCTTGAGGGTTATGCCAGGTGACAACATAGAGTGAACTGGAGTCACTGGAGCGGTAAATCTTTTCAGTATTTGTTTACTTCAGCAAATTAGAAAAAGAGTTAAGATACGAACTTCCAGGCACCATAGAAGCAAGCAACTAGGGGTGTCGCGAACCGGTCGAGGTTCGAGTTGGATCAGGTTCGACTTTTTCGACCTTCTTCTGAAAAGTCGACAAAGGTTCGACTGAGGTTCGACTGAGGTTCGACTGCTATGAGCATGCGCGACAGGCGGGCCCGTTGGCTTCGGATTGGATGGTGATGGCTAAGGGATGAATTAAGGGTAGCACTGATTGGGCATTTCAGTTAATACTAGGGGTGTCGCGAACTTTTGTCGAACCGGATTTTTAAGTCGAACTTTCGGGGTTCGACGAACCTTCGACCTTTTCACCAGATTCGACCAGTTCGACTTTGTGGACACTGTGGCCAGACCTTGATTCAACCATGTCTAGGTTTGGAGAATTTTTTTTTGTATGCAATGGGTTATTTTATTTTATGAACAGTTGCAATTAGAAGAAATCAATTCTTATCACTGAAGAAGTTAATAACTTAATTTTTTGTACTGAATTAACTGAAAGAACCAATCAGCGCTGCCCTTCATTCATCTCTTAGCCATCACCATCCAATCCGAAGCCAACTGGCCTGCCTGTCGCGCATGCGCACACGAGTCGAACCTCAATACAAGGTTCGCCGAACTTTTCACTAAAAGTTCGAAAAAGTCGAACCTGGTCGAACTCGAACCGCGGCCGGTTCGCGACACCCCTAGTTAATACAGTACTGATGGTGCATTTCAGTTAATACAGTACAACAAAACCAAGTTATTAACTTCTTCAGTGATTAGAATTAGTTCCTTTTAATTGTAACTGTCGAACCCCGAAGGTTCTACCTAAAAATCCGGTTCGACAAAAGTTCGCGACACTCCTAGAAGCAACAAACTGAAGCAACGTTCGCGGGAAACCTAACTGCTTGAAGCACGTGGCAGAGTGCAGACGAGCGCAATTAACGCATGAGCGCAGTCGAGCGGCCGGAATTTTATCAACGAAAGATAATGCAAGTAAACGTCAGGTTTGAGGACTACCGACCATGAGCGACATATTATCCTAATTTCTGATCTGGAGATGATCCGCCCGTCAAGCCTGCAGGATTTTACCAAGAAATTATACGACGTGTTCCGGTGTGACGAAAAGCAAGCGGGCTTTTTCAAGGCGCGAACCCTAAAACTGTTTGGCGAGTTCTACGGTCTCCATACATGAAAAAGACATTACACTGTGTTTACATGCCCAGTATAGTGAGCATCTGCTCTAGTTCGAAAACTGCACCTCTAAGCACAATATGTGGGAGTAACTGTCGGCTCCAGTCGTTTCAGCATCGCTGAGTGACGCGGAAACCCAGTATGAAAGCAAGCGGGTGCCAGAACCGAAAACTTCCTCCGACGAGATGAGTGACTTCCCGGGAGGGCGCTTTATGAAACATGGAATTGTAATTTCATTTTCGCGCTTGCCGGAGCGATACGACTTATTTTAAATTTTAGATTTTCTTTGGTTATTCCTCTACAAGTACAAGAAACTTCATTGATAAGGGTGCCGTGTGTTTGTTTTTATATGTCCAGAAACTAGGTAAACTTTGCTTTTATTTTTTCTGCGCTGATAAGCTTACAATGAATTATATATGTCAAGGCATGGCACAGTAAGAGTTTATTTGGAGAAAAAAAAAAGGGGGGGGGGGAGAAGAGGAGGAGGGGTTACGCCGAATCATTCAAAGTGTTAACTCCAACAGTTTTGAGGTAGAAAGGCTAACTGCTACTTACAGCGGTTTGGTTTACGCCGAACTCACAACATGTTTTGACACGTAAATATTGATATTTTTCTTCAATAAAAAAAAAAAAAAAAATCGTTTTGAGGCATGGCATTGCAAATAGCTCCTCTGTTTTCAATCCCAATACAGGTATATTACGCTGGTAGACTTGGTGCACATAGTACGGCTTCAAATATGAACTGAAGTTTATTCTTACTTCTAGGTGTGCATCGGTAATGGCATCTGGGTCAACAAGACTTCACGCAAGAAAGTTCTCAAACAGAAAGAGAATCAACGTTCATCAGGGAAGGTTCGGTTATGATCTTCAGCGCAGACGGCCTCCTTAGCCGAAGTGTAACCGGCAGACCTTCAATCCCCACAAAGGCTGAAGCAAAGCCAAAAGTGGATGCAGCAAAACTAAAAGCTCTTGTTGGTACGCCATGTCCACTTTCCTTCAAAGTTTCGGGGTATATTTGGCTTACAGTGATTAAGATGCTCGAAGTAATTCTAATTGCTCGCAGCTTTAATTGAATGTGATCTGGCCTCAGTATGCTGGGTAAATCACATGATATACCTCAGAAGATTGTCGAGGCAAAGAAAATAACACTGGGGAGATGCAAAAAAGTTACTGAGAGTGAAGCCTCACAGTGAAACAATCATGGATTGCCCTCCAAATCTGTTGTGGCTTTCCCAGTCTGCAATGTATTCAATATAATACCGTAAAACCCTTAACCTTCGTGAGCTTCGAATTAACGCGTCCTTAGGCGCCTCGAATTTGCAAAATGTCCCCTTTGCCCGATTTTTGAAAAATTGGAGCCACAAGAATAAAGGGTCTTACAAGTATAGGTAAGCGACACACTATTATTTTCAAATTAAACAAGTTAACATGGACACCATGACTCATTGTGTAAGCTTTCTGAAATTTAATGTGTTTATGTAAATGTCTGTGGAGGTCTTCGACTGACAATGCTTACATACACCCAGTCTTTTTATTCTGTGGGGCTAAAAGAAGCACCTGGCAAATAACAGTTCTCTATTTTCTTTTTATATATATTAAGTTTCTACAAGCCTTGTACATTAGGGTTAATTGCGTGGGTGCCCCTGGCACAAACTGACTTTTGAAAAGTTTGCGCTGCACTTAATTGCTTAGAAATTGTCTTGTGATAAACCTAATGCCAGTAAAATTAGTCAGAGGTGACGTCGGAGGTGACGGCAGAAATGTACTTTTACAGAATTGATCGCATGAGAATTAAATATTTTTTTAAACTATTTTAGGTTTTTTCGACTACTACCTACAACAATGCACACCCGAGGTCAAAGAACTACCGAAAGATGAGCTGCTCGGACATTGAAACATGTTTAGAAAGCACCTGTCACAGAAGTTGATTGACGTTGCCCGTGAACACAATCGAAACAACTTTTTGAACACAGGATCAACCTCCAGTCACACCTGAAACATTTAGTTCCAAGTCACTAAGCACAGTGGCGTACCAACTTGTTTTTGAGTGGGGTGGGGGGGGGGGGGGGGGGGGTGCACGGAAAGTTTGATTCTTTAAAACGCCTCAGACACAGAACTAACTAGCTGTTAGTCGGGTGTACAAGCACGAGGCACGACAAGAATATGCTGAGTGATGAAGGTCAGGTATGTTAACTGCTGTGAATGGTTTTAAGGTATGGAGCCAATGCGAAACCAAATGATGTTCCACGGAACTAGTGTTAGAACAGAATAATACTGAGCACCCAAACTGATGTTCCATTGAAGTCCTAAAGGTAAAAACAAACCTGCAATTATTAATTCACATAAAAACTGTCCTTTGACCATTAACTTCATTTACATTTTATATCTAGTGTGTTATGATAACAGAAATCGGTAGAGCCATGCGCGGATAATACTATGATCATCCGGTCCACATCCGCAGACTTTGTATCCTCACCCGAACCGTATCCGCAAAATTCGGAACCGCATCCAACCCTCAATCCGCGCATTCATTTTACATCATAAAATCAAGCATAAAAAACATTTGGACGGTTTGTTTTAAGCCATCCACTTACCTTTGTACAAAGAACTCTTCGAGTCAGAATACGGCGAAAGTCATTTTATTGTGTTTTATTGTATCGCATTTATAAAATAAACGAACATCCTTCAACATCCTGAAATTATAAAGCGCAAGGAACAGATACGGACATAAGTAGACAGGATAGCGCTGTCTACTTTATGTCCGTGTCTGTCAATTGCGCTTTATAACTTCCAGAGACACTTCGCATCGCTGGAAAGATGATCGCAGTTATGAGATCGCCTTCTTGAGAATCCGTGACACTGACATTGTCCAGAAGATGCGCTCAAATTGGAACGAAATTTTAATATTTATTTTCCTTCTTGCTTTACATGTAAAACCCATTTGAAGCAGACGCATATTTTATAAACATAAAAATTAATAAGGGACAGACTAATAACATTGTGTCATTTTATTTAGAACAAAAAAGAAGCGGGAGATGAAAGGCGCTTTACTCACTGTGGCGAAGTATACTCGTGTAAATGTGGGAAGGGGCGTGAGCACACCACTGGGGGGAAAATATCGCAATATTCAATAATGGCAACACGACCTATCGGTTTCAGTTTTAAACACGAACCCTCCACATCATGCTCGGAACCATATGCTTAAAAACAACTCAGTGCCAGCTGTCGAGAAAAAGAAAACGCACACACAGGCAACGTTTCACTCGTCGAGGTTGCTGTTAGAAGAAACAGGATATCAGCAACATGGACGGATTCAGGTAATAATAATAATATTGCAGTCTATCATAAATACTAGCTGTAGTCTTATTCATAACTTTTTACTGTTTTAACAGAAAACTTTTTTTAGTTTACCAGGCCTTAGGGTAACCAGCCTCTGCTACGCTGTCATCGCGCAACGCAGCAGAGGCTGGTTGCACTGTTTCTCCACGGGGCGCGGTGCCACCGCGGCCGAGGCGCGCTCCGATAGCAAACCGAAAGTTAAAAACCCGTCGAATTCGTGCGGTTTCTCAGAAAGCCGTAAATTGCTTCGCGTACCTTCTATCGTTCTTTAACTTCTTGAATTAGCGTTTTGTGATGATTCTGAGCAATTTTCTAATTGAAACCATGCCCTTAAACACAATATTAAGAGAGTTAATTACGCAAAAATAATGAACAACTTACTTATCCCGGACTTTAATAATTTTCCTAAAAAGGCCCCTGGCACGGGACCATACACAAGCTTTTTTTTTTTTTTTTTCGACGCGTAGCTTTTGCAATATTCATTTGTCCACCTTTCGTGAAACACCCTGTATATGCAAGAAGGTAAAACGACATTATAGCTACTATTTATTATTCGTCGCTCAAATCACTGTAAAAATCCCCAAACATGCCTCCGCGAACAACTGTGACCTAAATTGCGGATTTTTTTTTAGTCGACTATGTTTAGTATCGTTTTTAAAATAATACCACGTGTAGAACCTTTCATTGCCTTCCAAATTAAGCGAAAATTGTGTTTTTATCATGTACGAGTACTGAGAAATAAATTATGAAACAAAGAAGGTTTTCACTTTTCGTTCAATTTCAGCACGCTGTATAAAAACAAAAACATGTTTAGTTATTTTTTTTTCTCGCGTAGCGTTCTCTTCACACCCCCTTTTTTTTTTACCCAGAATACATTCCGTTAGAAGTATATGCACTGGTTTCGAGGTTTAAGCCTCTAAATATGCTAAAAAAGAGCAAATGCCGATGGTGGGTTTCGACGATTGTCGTGTGTGGCGTTTTCGAACAACCCTCAATCTCGAAGTATTCAAAAGAGAGCTTCTATATTTTTTTTATTGTTATATAAATGCCAGGCGCGCGGTAAAACGACATTCCAACTACTATTTATTATTCGTCGATCCAATCTTTGTAAAAATCGCCAAACATGCCTCCGCAAACAACTGTGACCTAAACTGCGAAAAGTCGACTATGTTTAGTATCGCTTTTAAAATAATACCGCCCATGTAGAACCTTTCATTGCCTTCCAAATTAAGCAAAGTTCGTGCCTTTATCATGTACGAGTACTGAGAAATAAATTATGAAACAGAGAAGGTTTTCACTTTTCGTTCAATCTCGGCACGAGAACACATTTTTAACTTTTTTTTTTTTCATCGCGTTTTTTTTTTTCCTTTTTTTTTTTTTTTTGTTAAAGTGATGAGTGAAAGGCAGAGAGGTAAGCCTGAACTTCTGTCCTAGCTGGCTACTCTGCACAGGGGAAAGGATTAAGGGATGAAAAGGTTACACTTTTCTTTTACCCAGAATACATTCCGCCAGAGGTATGTGCACTTGTTTTGAGTTTTAAGCCTCTAAATATGCTAAAAAATAATTCTGTTCTGTTATCAACATGAATTTCGCATAAAAAAATATAAAATTTCGCATTTAAAGATCTAGGTTTCCAATAGGACGTATATTTTACTCTAATGTTTTACATTTATTTATATTTATTTATATTATACTTTGATATTTCTAACGTAGTATAGATTATGTAGCGCATAGGGTTTAGGCTTGAGGCCTCTCCATTCATGGCACCGGCCGAATTGTCTGAAAACCCGCTTTCAGCCATTTCGATTTTATAGTGTTTAGACGTTTGGAATTGCAAACTTGTTATTATACACGCCTAACGACATCAATTTTTTTTATAAGATTATTTATTAAACGTCCCTTAGATTATTATAATAAAGAATACAGGGGTGGAAGCAAGCTTCGGCCTTTTGGAGCAGGTATGGGAGCAGCAAAGATGCACCTTTGGCGCAGCTTTGCAGCAGTAAAAGTTCAGCTTTGGAGCAGCTCAGGAGCAACAAAAATCGAGTTTCGTAGCAGTATAAACAAATCTTGGGAGCTGGTAACCAGAGTCAAACTCCGTGCTATAAGCACAGATGTGTTTTTTGAAATACAAAACACTACAATACAAACAATACGTGTAAATAAAAAAAGCAACTTCATGTGACGTTCCAGAACCATTTCCCATAGCAAAAGAAAAAAAAAAAATATATATATATATATATATATATATATATATATATATATATATATGTATAAATTTGAAGGGCTGCCATTGAGAACTGCCCTGGTGGTAGCGGGTTGGTTCCTCTCACGGATTTACAACAGCAGGCTTAGACAACTAACATGCAACTAAAGAAAAACAACTTAAGCCTCATGAAAACAAAACTTTTTCACTATTTAACAACATAAATTGGACGTTTCATTAGTCCATTGCACGTTCCAAAGCCATTTCAAGCTCCAATAGTATGGTATGAAATAAAGTTCAATACAGACTACACTTCATTATTAGGAAATTACAAACGTTTCAAGTCCCTGTTTAGTAAACAAAAGTATTCCGATACTCAACAGTGCACAAATCAAAAGTATTCCAATACTCAACAGAGTACAAATCTACTCTATCTGATAAAAGTACAAATGCAAAATATTGAAACCCCCCCCCCCCCCCCTTCATGATACCACCTATACCATTCCTGCTCATACATATGCACTTAATTAACCCTTACTAAAACAGGCATCACTGACTAAAAAGAAACAAGAAAGCTTGTTTAGGAGTTTAATAAAAAAAAAATATTGACTGACAAAACTAGCAAGTAAGATCATAAAACGGAAGGTTTTCCTTAAGTCAATGAGGAGCGCAAGTTTGTCTCCTTGCACAGGGGTTGCGAGACGTCAAAATGCCGAGCTCTTAGTGGCTGATTAAAAAAAAAATACTAGGCATACCTCAAGGCCCCTAGCATTGAGGTATATCCATTATCATTTCAATCAAAACCAATCAGAGCTCGGCGTCGTTCTGAGGTCACCGCATCTCCTGTGCAAGAAGCAGACGACTTGATCTTCGCATTGCTCGGATGCGGTCTAGCACAACGGTTCAGAATTTGTTGCGCTCAGCAGAACATTCCCACTGTTCTCATCGTCCTCCTGCCGACTTGCTGTTTGGGTGCCAGCAGGTGTATATTCGCCACGTACGTCATTTACAGAAAACTCTACAGATGATCGAGGTACCCAATTATCGCTTTCATATGTTACCTTTACGACACGAATGAGGAACGCGGAAGCAGCCTCAGCAAAAGCACCCACCCCAAGCACGCAAAAATAAATATAAAGTATGCCAAATGTTTAACTTTATAAAGTAGTTATTGCTTTCCCCAGAAATTAGATGATAGGTGAACAAATGCAAGCAAGCTCTTATGTACTTCTATATACGGTCCTGAAAGAATGCCGACCCAAAATGAAAAGGTAAATGGTGTGCCTGTGTGTGTTTGTGTGTGGGCGGGCGGGCGTGCGTGTGTACGTGTGTGTGCATGCGTGTGTGTGTGGGGGCACTACAAGCGAAGTGAAACGGGAACTCTTCAGCTTCAAATTTTCCTAACTTTTCCCTCACCACACCCTCGGGTTTTTAACACCATGATTAACTATCCCCAGCTCGCCTCCGCACTCACTGTCTTTTCCTTACTGGTATACAAATCGCAGACACGACGAGCTCGCGTGTGCAATAAGCATGGGGGAATTCGCTATGAACTCCCCAGTCACGGGTAAGGCAGCAGAACGCGGACGCAGCGCATTCGCGCTTCACAGTGCGATATAGACGCAAGAACCCGGCCCCCTCAAACTGGGGTGTCACAAAAACCGATATGGCGCGCAAAAAAAAAAAAAAAAAAAAAAAAAAAAAAAACAGGCAAAAAAAAAAAAAAAATGCGGGAACGAATTTGGATATTACATGTCATGGGAAGGGATGCCGCGCCTAGTACGGATGCTGCAGATTCGCGTGTCACGGTGCGATAAGCACGAGGGAACCCGCGGAGAGCACGCTTGTCGCGTACCGATACCGCAAATCACGCAGTCAATGCAATTAAAAAAAAAAAAAAAAGGATGTGTGATTTTTTTTAGGGCGGGCGTTTGCACGAGAGTTTACGGCGATTTAATGCCGTGTGTCTGGTATTTCGAATACACTCAGTCATGCTGAGTGCCACTGTGCAAGAAAAGGGGTTAAGTAAATGACGAAACGATGCATCGAAGCATCGTTTCGCTAGTTTTGGCGCAACATAAAAGCTTGGGAGCAGGATGGCGCGGCGAAAGTAGATTGGCGCAAATTTGCGCAATTGGAGCAGCGCTTCCACCCCTGAGAATAAAATATACAGCTATAACCCATAAACCCACTTGCTCTTTTTTAGCATATTTAGAGGCTTAAAACTCAAAGCTAGTGCATATACCTCTAACGGAATGTATGCTGACTAAAAAAAGGGTGTGAAAAAAAAACAAGAAAAAAAAAACGCAACGCAAGAAAAATATAAAAGTAATGTTTTTTTAGACAGCGTGCTGAAATTGAGCAAAAAGTGAGAACCTGTTTCATAATTTATTTCTGTGTACTCGTACGTAATTAAGACACAAACTTTGCATAATGTGGAAGGCAATGAAAGGTTCTACACGTGGTATTATTTAAAAAAAAACAAAGGTAAACATAGTCGACTAAAACAAAATCTGCAATTTAGGTCACAGTTGTTCGCGGAGGCATGTTTGGGGACTTTAGAAAGATTGGATCGACGAATAATAAATAGTAGCTGGAATGTTGTTTTACCGACTTGCTTATATATCCCAATAAAAAATATAGAAGCTCTCTTTTGAATACTTTGAGATTAGGGGTGGTTAAAAAAAACGCCACACACGACAAACAAACAAAAAAAAATAATAATCCGCAATATAGGCCACAGTTGTTCGCGGAGGCATGTTTGGGGATTTTTACAAAGATTGTAGCGACGAATAATAAATGGTAGTTATAATGTCGTCTTACCTACATGGAAATATATCACACTAAAAAAATATAGACGCTCTATTTTGAATACTTTGAGATTGAGAGTGATTCAAAAACGCCACACACGACAATCGTCAAAACCTCGTCGTTCTTTCCCGCTTCTTTGAGCTTTTTTTTTTTTTTTTTTTTTTTTTTTTTTTAGAAACTAAGCATATCAGGACATTAAAATAAAAAGGATTGTTCTTCTTGGAACATGCGCCACGAAATATAAAAATTTGAAGCAAAATAAAAGATATGACTGCACCTCGTTGCCTAGTGACGAAAATTCCTAGAATTGGTGTATTCGACGTAAAACGATAATGTGCTCGGCACCGCATTACTCGCGATACTTACTAATTAGTTCGCTAATTATTAAGAATTACTATTTAACTTTTTAATTAGTGAAAATAGACACATGGTTCCAACTAGAAACTTGCTGAGCGTCATCGAAAACCACTGAATCAGTCATTTTCAGAACGACTTTAAGCGCTTGAGAAGAGTAGTAGCGCACTAAAATTACCACTCGTGGAGCAGGTACAAGGCTGGGGCTAGATAAGAGACGGAAAAATAGCGCGGCAGCCTTACCGCAACAGCTAGCCTAGTACCTGCTCCGCGAGCGGCAACTTTAGTGCGCTACAACGCTTCTCACGCGCTCAGTCTTTCTTAAAATTACTCATTTAGTGGTTTGCGATGACACTCAGCAAGTTTTTAATTGGAACCATATGCCTATTTTCACTAATTAATTTTTGATTACTTAGCGAACTAATTAGTAAGTATTGCGCATTCTCTGACGTCCGCCACCACGAGTAATGCGGTCCCGAGAAAAATTAATTTTTACCTGGAATATAATAATTGTAGGAATTTTTGTCACTCTTACGAGAAAAACCTTGTGCGTGCGTGCGCGCGCGCGTGTGTGTGTGTATATATCCTGCTCTGGATGAGTGTTTTCCCCCTAGCACGAGGCCGCGGTGTGGCGAAGCAAGATACAGCGAGGGAAGACTCCTTTGACCTTGTAGCAGGCGGAATATTGGTTCGGAACAGCCAGTGACGCGTTGGAGCAGATGCCAACGTGTGTTATAGCACCTCACATGAAAAGGAAATAGTGATTGCAATACTAAATGAGAGTCAATCTTTAATAACAGTAGAGGGTTTATCTATAATAGTGAAGCATGGACGTAAAAGGAACACAGAGCCTTCTTTTTAGAATTAAAGTTCAGGTATTAAAATTGGTATAAAAAATGGTTCAAAAATTAATTATAGGGCAACACTTCAGTTGAGATAAAGCCTCTCTCCACTCCCCCTTTTAGGCCCGGTAGTTTATTTATCCTGTCAATGTAATTCTTCTAAAAAGCCGGCAAAACGCAAAATCGCGATGCCCACTCCGTGGCTCTCGCTTCACTGCAGTGCACCAGTGCGCAGTGAGGTGGAGCGCACTCAACGCAACTACGTCACCCGCAAGAACACCAAGGAACATATAATGCGACTTCCGTCCGAGTATTGTCAGTGTTTCAGACAGAGATCGCATCGATGATCGAAAGTTCTGAAAATTCAGACAAGCCTGCCGTATGTTTTAGTATCATTATAGTTGGACAACATTTTAGTGCTATGTTGGCGCAAATTCTTTTTTTTTTTTTTTTTTTTGCGAACTGTAGCAGGATGTAGCGGTTAGGGTAAGCATTCTGGCGCAGTTTGACGCAAGTGAAAGAAAAGTACACAGCGCGGCACTTTTAGCGCAAACAGGTCTCTTCCTGTTAATAATGAATGGTTTCCATAAAAACTACAAGTGTGGCGTAAAGTCTCAATTGAAATGCGAAAAAGCGCCGATCTCGTGTTCGCGCCAACAGTATCGCGCAATGTACAGCCGAATTTTTTTTTTTTTCCTAGAATGTGACCGTGAGTCTATTGACATGCAGCGAGCTAATGAGTGAGGTCTTAGAAATTCTTAGCGCGGCCTCTTCGTCGCTATCAGACATCGCACGCCTTCACCGACGCATCCACAAATAGAGCTGTGACGTGTAAAATCTCTGCCCTTGCCTTCCCCCCAACACACACACACTAGTGATGCAAAACTATCGGTAAATTGACTATCGATACTATCGATAGTTTTGGAAAAACTATCGATAGTCGACTTCTGATAGTACTATCGATAGTACAATCGACAGTTTTTCGATAGTCTGCTATACCAAGTTTTTTTTACTATCGATACTCAGATTTCTGGCGACTATCATTAGTACTATCGATATCGATAAATTGACTATCGATACTATCGAGAGTTTTTTTCGATAGTCGACTATCGATAGTACAGTCGATAGTTTTTCGATAGTCGACTATCGATAGTACAACCGATAGTTTTTTTTTTTTTTTTTTTTTACTATCGATAGTCAGATTTCTGCCCTACCTAAAAACCCAGTATAACTTTTCGCTATCTGGATTATGGAACTGGAAATCTGTCTGGATTCTATCTGGATTTCAGGTTTTTAGAAAACCTTCCTTTGTCTGCAATCTGGATTTCGGGATTCCAGAAACAGATTTCCAGTTCCATAATCCAGAGAGGAAAAATTTATAGTGGGTTTTTCGGTAGGGTGGCGACTATTGTTAGTACTATCGATAGTTTTGCACCACTAGAGCGAACACAGTTGCTGCACCGCCACTCGCCTCCCTTCCTCCTCTCTTCGCCCAAACTCCCGTCTTTGTCATCAGTGAAAGCTGAACCGAAGTTGGGATGGTAAGTGCTTGGGCTAGTTGGTGTCCCATTTGAAAAAAAAAAATAGTGTCGCAATTTGAAAAAAACTAGTGTCGCAAAACCATCGATAGCGAACTGTCGACAGTACTATCGACAGGTTTACGATTGTCGATAGTTTCCCATAGTCGATAAACGATAGTTTTTCGGTAGTCGACTATCGATAGTTTTTTTTACTATCGATAGTCAAATTTCTGGCCACTATTGATACTATCGATAGTACTATCGAGTTTTGCACACCTAATTAACACACACACACACACACACGCACACGCACGCACGCACGCACGCACGCGCGCGCGCGGAGCGAGAAACACCGGAGAGAACGAACACGATGAAAACAAAAACAGAAGCTGAGGAGGAGGCCAGGCCCACGAAGCAAGCGGCGTTCACTGAAAGCTCGGTCAAGGCGGGCCTAGATATACCGTCCAATTCATAAAAGTGCTCCTCTATCCATCTGCTCATCCATAGCCTTTTTCGTGCTTCCATCGCATATTTCTCTTGGCGCTGTTTCTGCACTGGGAGGATGGTAGCGTTATGAACTGGTATCGCACAGTTGCAACCGGTTCAACGGTCGCCGAGGTCGTCTGTGCGCGTTCGTCTGCTCGGAGTGATCTTCGTCTGCGGAAAGTGCTGCTCGATCGGCAGGCAGAAATTGGACGTCGCGCGCTCCGGTGTTCTCGCAAAAGGATGCCTATATAGCGCGCCGAAATAGTGCAAGCACTCCGGCCGGTCAAAGGACTGATCGTTCTTCCCATTTCCCAGAAGATTTTCAGAGTGAGAGGGAATTTATGAGCTTCACTTCCGGATATGTTTTGAACTTTCGTTCAAAACATATCCGGAAGTGAAACTCATAAATTCTTCTATTTCAGGTACAACAAGTGGGCTGCTTACGCTAACCTGACAAACGATCGCGCCAAGAAGAACCGGTATCTCTGCTCGGCTCATTTCGAAAAGGACGCATTTTCAAATGCAAACGTCTGACAAAAAAAAAAAAAAGAAAAAGAGAGAAGAAACGTTGTGCTTTAACTGTCCATGTTACGAACCCCCAGCTGTGGCCTCCTTGTACCGCTATGCAAGTTTAAAAATCCATATCACATGATGCGAATGACGTTAAAGCGAACAGCGGTCGTTTGACTCCGTATGAGCTCTAACCCCCCCCCCCCCCCCCCCCCCCCTCCGCCCCTTCGCGGCGACAGTCTGCAGTGGCTCATTACAATAATGTTAACCCGCCGTCCCGCGGTCACGGTATCACCCGGACGGGCGCCTAAACATGCTTCAAAGGCTCCGATTGCGTGGTACGCGAAACACGGTAACGGTTTGCTAAAAGTTTGAAATATCGCTACCGCGCACGGTTGTCCTCGGAGAGAAAATGTGTTTTCGAAAATTTCCTCGGTGAAGCTAATAGTCTGAAATGATATATGCCGGGGAAAAGCACCCCTGTGCCACCTGCCCTTACCTCTTGAAGGCAAGGGACGAGTGCGCTCACTCAATGCAGCAGTTTTGGGCACTACTTAGTGCACAAGGGGACACGGCAGGTCCAACTCTCGGCGCAATGTACAGCCACCTGCCTTGAACTGGTGGAATAACTGGAGAACTTTCTGGTGTGTATTAAGAGCCTCGTCCTCAGAGAAAACGAACGGCAGAATCTTTGTGCTTTCATGGTAGAGCATTCGAAAGATGTTCTGAAATCACCAAACTAAACGGTTTTTTTTTTTTTCGAATGTTTTGCCATGAACGTCTCCTTTGGCATTTGCGCCTAGTGAATAGGGGTCTCCAAAAACCTAATCTCAAAATATCTGCTACAGCGAGGAAGGTGCAGAATGTGTGAAGTTCGTGCATATATAATTGCAGGAATATTTTTGGTGACATAGCAAATATTGGGTAAACAAAAAAGATCTCAGCAACGTTTCGGCCGTAACGTCATATTAGACTCTCTCCCTCTCCCTAGAAAGTTCTCAAATTTGCTAGAACGCCAATTACAAAGAATGAATAAAAGAGCACTCCGCTCCCTGGACTCGAACCCGTATCCTCCGCGCGACAGCCAAGCGCGGCAACCCGCTCGCTCAGCGACGGGTGTGGCAATAGCCTGACGTTTCATTCATGTCTGGTCCCGGGTGCGACGACGGCATTCTTCGTCATTACTTTGTCCTGTTTGTTTTATGTCCTGACTATTTAAATAGGTTTCAAATCCTAAATATGATGACCCCATTGTTATTACAGATGCTGGGACATGGAACGAGCATTTGAGCGTTTTCTCACGGAGGAACGCTTCGGACACTTCGTGGTTACCAAACAGTTCTGCAGCCTGTTGAGTGCAAAATTTCCGAAGCTTGATTCCACCACCTTTCCACCTTACCTGCGTGAAAAGCTTAGAATGTGTAAAAATGAAGCTTATGATTGCTGGAGGCTACCTCAACTGGCTTCATTTCTTAAAGGAGTGAGCAACTTATTTACTTTCAATGAACAGCTGATCCAATTGGCATGTCGAATGCGTAATCATGTGGGTCAAAGTGTATGTACATTTGTAAATGTATATGTTAGTGGTAATTGTAATATTTATTTTGGTTCAAGAGAGCCGCGGTGCTGTAGAAAGACCAGTAGCACATTCGGTGCGGCGCCGCATGTAATAATGAAGTGATGAGATCGTGCACATGATGACGGTGAGGTGCTGGCGATCTTTAAATGGAGCTTGTGGGCGAGCGTAACCAAGTGATTTTGTCACTGTTTTATTTTTGCGCGCGTGCGAGTGCAGTGCTGTACTTCATTCGTGTGTTCATGACTAATGTGTAATAAATATGCCTCGAAATATTTCGGTCGCAGCTCTCGATTTCTTACTGGACGGCTGGACGTATCGAAACAGAAGAACAAACACACACGACTACTCACCTTATACAGCTGAAATCGAAATCGCACATCGTAAGCATATACTATATTAAGGACTTTTAGTAAACCGTTATCGTGTTCCGCTACCGCACTATCTTAGCCTTCGAAGCATGATTTTTAAGCGCGCGCCCGGAGTGATGTCGCGACCGCGGGGCCCGCGCTTAAATGCATGCTTTAAAGGCTCCGACAGTGCGGTACGCGGAACACGGTAACGGTTTGCTAAAAGTCCCTATTAATATACTACCGAGACCGGGCGTGCTGTTCAGGAGCCTCGCTCCAGCACGACCCCGAAGCGATCGTTCGACAACCAACCTACAGAAATAGAGGGGCTCCATGTTGGATTCTTTATGGTTTGTTATAGAAACGGCTTCAAAGTGGGCTACTCCGTTCCCAAAGTGTTATAAAAAAAAAACTGTTTTAAAAAGTCAGCCATGCATTTTATTAATAGTGTGGGTAGTTGTTAATATGATTTTATAATCTACGGAATATAAACTAATATGATCACTCGTTCAAGTAATGAGAGCTCCCCACCACGGATGAGGACTTCGGCGCTACTGAACAAAAGTAGACTCCACGCCGCTGGCTGCCGAAATCATATCAGGTTCCTTTTGTAGGCGCAACGATTGACGAGAATGACTTCCGATCCCCCAAAATGTCATGTTCGACGTGATGTCGGCTTGAAACTGCCGACATATCGGCCCTACCCTACGCCACACCCCCCCCTCCCCCCCCCCCCAGAGAAAAAAAACAACAAACAAACGAAATCGATTGATTTGCCGCGGACGTCGCCGCGCTTCTCAATAAGGTCGCGTGACACTAACACATCATTGCATTGGCACGAATGCTTGTAGGATTCTCTGCGGTCCATCGAACGAACATGTCAAGGAATATATTGTTGCCAGAGTTCTATGGTTACAATCGCTCCTTAGAGACAACAAATATTCCAGTGTATCCAGACTTTGGTGTCAAAACTCTACTTATTGTTCAAGACTACTGTAGCCTACCACCAACTGTCCAATCCAATTCATAATATCGAAAATTAATAGGATTGATCGCATACAGTCGGAATGCCGTCACTTTTAATCGAAAAAGCCCAGCCAGCAAAGAAAAGTTTCACAGTGGCAGTACGCCTTCGTTAAGTAACGTCCATGAGATCCACAACTTCAATGACCTAGTAATGCTGATAGTATAAATATTTTGTAAAGTATTTCAGCCGTAAAAACAATGCTTTGTAATTTGGGAAATTTTGGAGCCGTTACTACAGTGTTGCCAGAGTTCTATGGCTACTACCTCAGCCTAGAGACAAAATAACTGCAATGTAGCCAGATTTTCCTGTTGATAAACTTCTTTACTGTCTTGCATCAATTGCCCGAATTGCTTCATATTGTAGAAAAGAGGAGTGATAGCATAAAGTCGGACTGCCGTGCAATAAAGTTACTTTATAGCTTGGCAAATTTTTCGAGCCGTTGCCACATAGTTGCCAGAGATCTGTGGCTAGAATCGCTACTTAGAGACAAAAGAAATGTAAGGTAGCCAGACTTCTGTGTTGATAAACTCCGATGCTGTGCGCTCTCATCGACCATCCAAATTGATCTCTAATATTAGAAAACAGGAGTGAAAGCATAAAATCGGGATGCCGCCCTTTTTTATTCGAAAAAGCCCTGCTAGCAAAGAAAGGTTTCACGGTGGCAGTACCCCTTCGTTGAGCAGCGTCTATGAGGAAATCCACAACTTCAATCACCTAGAAATGCTGATAGTAGATGTATATTGTACAATATTTCAGCCGTACTAACATTACTTTGTTGTTCAGCAATTTTCGCGAACTGTGGCCAGATTGTTGCCAGAGTTTTATGGCTACAATGGTAGCTTAGAGACAAAAGAAATGCAAGGTAGCCAGACCTTTGTGTCGATAGATTCCCGCACTGTGGTCTACCATCGTCTGTCGGAAACGATTCACAATATTATAGATGCTCGGAATGATAGCATAAAGTCGGAATGCCATCATGTTTATTTGGAAAAAGCACAGCCCGCAAAGAAAGGTTTCACAGTGGCAGTACCCCTTCGTTGAGCAACGTCTATGATGAGAATCACGACTTCCATGACCTAGTAATGCTCATAGCAGAAGTAATTTGTAAAATATTTCAGCCGTAGAAACGTTACTTTGTAGTTTGGCAATTTTAGCGAAAAATGGTGAGATGGTTGTCAGAGTTCTATGACTACAATCGCAGCTTAGACACAGAAGAAATGCCAGGTAGCCAGACTTTAGCGTTGATGTTCTCTACACTCGAAAAGAAGCCTGTGCGTCATCTTCCCCGCAAAACACGCGGACTGCCAATCACTGCTGCTTGCGGAATCAGCTTAGCAAATGACAATGCCGAAACATATGTTTAGACCGAAGAGTGAAGTCTGCTATGTAGCATCAAGCAACGCAAGCGTGACGTTTTGCATTGCTTAATGCTACATCGCAGACTTTGCTTTTTGGTCTAAACATATGTTTCGGCATTGTCATTCGCAGAGCTGATTCCGCAAACAGCAGTGATTAGCTGTCCGCAAGTTCTGCGGGAACGAAAACGCACGGGCGTTTTGTAGAGTGTAGAGCAATGGCCTGCCGGCATACAGCCCGAAACAATTCACTAGATAAAAGTGAACACATGAGGTAGCAATGTCGTCAAATTTTATTCGAAGAAGCTTAACCAGCAAGCAAAGGCTTCACAGTGGCAGCACCCCTTTCAGCAGCGCCTATGAGGAGATCCACAGCTTCAATGACTTACCCCCCTAGTAAAGCTCAACGTTTTTAAATCTATCAGTAGACAAGCTCCACGAAAGAGCGACGTTCGAAATCGGTTCTTCGTTAACTGAACGCGGGTAGGTGCGGGCGGATAGCGTTCCTAGTACCACTCAACGTTCTTAGACCTTTGGATCCACGGGCGTCAGCGCCTCCATTTTGCGCAAACTTATCGCCTGCTGTTGCCAGAGTTCTATGGCCACGGTCGCAGCTTAGAGGCAAACAAAATTGCAATGTAGCCAGACTTCTGTGTCGATGACTTATAGACGTCTCTTGTTTTAAAATTTCAGAGTTGTAGCCCACCACCAACTGCCCAAGACAATTAATAATATAGCAAACGTTTGGGAATGAGAGCATGAAGTACGAATGCCGTCCATTTTTATTCAAAGAAGCCTAGCCAACAAAGAGAGCTTTCATAGTGGCAGCACCCCTTCGTTGAGCAAAGTCTAGGAGATTTACTACTTCGATAACCTAGTAATGCTGACAGTATAACTATTTTGTAAAATGTTTCAGCCATAAAAACGTTAAATTTGCACTTCGCCCATTAATGCGAGGGGTTGCCAGGGTTTAGATAATATCCACGTCTACAGACATCACATGTTGCCAAGTTTCGACGACATGAATTTCCTTTTTTTACGTTTCGTAGCAAATAAATATTACAAAACCTTAAGCTGCATTAGTGCAACAGTTAAAATGAAACTATATTTTTATTTTCGTGTGAATTAAGTTAATCTAATTCTATAGACGAATGGACGCTTGCTTGCAGAATTGTATCGTATTGGGTGGTAGTTTCCGCCATCTAGGCTACAAAAACTTTGACAATATTTAGGGCTATTTTAACATATTTTTGTGTTTGCCGTCATGCAACCCCCCTATACATAAAAGTACCAATATTAGTAGGATGCACATCCTTCTTAGTCTGTACTAAAAGCGAGTTCGTTTCACACGCGCTGGCACCGTGCGAGTTTTCTCCCACACAATGCATCGCACTCGCGGAGCCCTGCTGTTCGACATGACAGGAGGGAGCGCGAAACGGTCGCTGCAATGTTTATCTTTTGCGATGGATTAAATAACTCGATTCTCATGGAGTTATTTACAGACGACGTATGTTTCCGCCACAAGCTGACAACAAAACAACTGAAAGAAATAACAAAAAGAAACCAATCTTTACATAGTTGATAGATTCTATTCGCGCAGAAGGCTGATCAGTTTTAAAGGGGCACTCAAGTGGATTCTGAGATCGTCTATTTAATGTCATAACACAATCCACGGGCTCTAAGCATCCTAAAAATACTAAAATTACCATCAAGGGCGGCCGATTTCCCTATTAAAAATTCAATCAAAGATGCACGCCGTCAGGGGCGCTGCCGGACGGGAGGGCAGCAGGGAAGGGCGTGCGCCAGCCAATCACGAGTCCCGGCGGACTGATTTTGAAATGCGCCTGTATTGGGCGGACTGATTTTGAAACGTGCGCGTATTCGGCGGACCGATTTTTTCGAATGTGTGCGTATTAAACGTTCATATCAGGTTCATCTCGTACGACGCCGCTTCTATGCGCAACGGCGACGCCTCGGACGCGCCGCGAACGTAGACGACGGCATTCCACGGCGCGACGGCACTGCGAAGCCAGCGAAGCGTCTTCGGCATATACAACGGACTCCGGATACAAAAGAGAAGAACGCACTCGGCGGCGGAACCCAGAGGCTCCGCAACACAGACTGATAGGTGATACGCTCTTTATTGTAAAACTCGCATGTATCTATAGGGTGATATAGGGTGACCACCCGTCCCGCGACTCGGGGGACTATCCCGCATTGAGGGCTCGTGTCCCGCAAGAAATTTTCTAATCTTTAAAATGTCCCGCATTTCATACTGTCGTAAAATTCACTCTGCAACTCATGGTGCAGCCCAACAACGGGGTACGGGGTAACGGGGTGGTCGCTGGTAATCGTGTGAATCGCATGGGTACGCCATTTTCTGTCCAAGCATTGCGGGAAGCGACCGTCGTTCTTGCAGTAGAACCGACGCGCTTGCTCCGTTGCGCCCTCCCCTTCGTGGCAAAATATTGTAAGAAAACTTACCAAAATTTTAAATATAAGATACTGTAATTATTTTCGTATCGCTGTGTCACAGCAAAAGGTATGCCGTGGATTTCTTTTTTTTATTTTTTCGTGAAGACAGCTACACAAGGGAAAAAGCCTGCAACTCACAGGGGTCGAAAAAGAACATACTGTTGAAATTTTCTGTACACTCCAAAAAAGGCCCGTGAGTTTACTTTCACGCACAATACTTGGCGGGCCAACCACCGCGAGTTACAGAGGCAGCTCAGCGAATGACGATGTCGAAACATATGTTTAGACAAAAAAAAAAAAAAACGCAGTCTGAGTTGTGACATTACGCAATGCAAGCGTGACGTTTTGCATTACTGCGTTTTTCGGTCTGAACATATGGTTCGCCGCCGTCATTCGCTGAGCTGCCTCCGTAACTCGCGGTGATTGGCTCTCCGAGTGTTGTGCGGGAAAGTAGACGCACGGGCATTTTTTAGAGTGAAGCACCATGTTGATAAAAGTAAGCGGTAACAGGAAACAGTAACCAGATAAAGATTTACGGTTTCTTATTTCCATTTGATGCATTGAGTTCTGCTTCAGTTGATTATTATGTTTTCGATTTAGACACATTTAATAACACATTTGGCATAAAAAATAATCGACTGGGACTCGCGTGTCTCTTTCACGTCGAAGACGGGTACATTCGATATGATCAAAGCTAAAACGTTTCCAGCACAGTTTCGCTTATCAGTTTTCGGGTTCACGGTGGAGAGCAGTTCATTCGCATCATGTCACGGCCAGTAACTCTGAAATGGCTGTCTGAAAGAAACTGGCCCGAGTCAAGGCAATTATTTTCACTTCTAAAGTGCATGGTCCATGCCATCTTTCTGGTTAATGAATCCGCTCTTCAAGACATTTTATTTTTCAAATATGAGACTCTCGTGTAACATTAATATTTGTGTCTATTTTCAAATTTTACACCAGAAACAACTGATAACAAAAACAATGATGAGCATGCTTACTTCGAGCCTTCATGACAATATCTCTGGGCGCGATGCCGATAAAGCCCACTCTTAGGCTAAACCTAAACCAAAAACGGTTAGCAAGTTCAGGACCAGTTCAACCCCGAGTGAGCGTCCTTTCCTCGAGGCAGAACAGAATCTCATGGAGCGCACATAGCGCCCCCGACCACCGCCATCTCAGCCACGCGCTTTTAGTAGGTCTTTTATATTGAAGGAGACTGAACCTACCACCAAGACCTTTTGGGTGGCCTTTCTGCTGTGTTATAAATTAATTAGGAGCTTGATTTATAGTGCATGTAAAACATATTTACTAAACATGCATTGGATCCTGTTCCTTCTCCAGGTGCTGCTATCCAGCTCTACGTCACAGCCATAAAGTGGCCATGGGGTGAACCATGCACAACTGCTGTCATTAGTACTCGTATCGGCAGAGCCACCTACTAGCTGTGAAGCCCAGTTGCCACGCAGCAGATACTCGACCAGCAACCAGCCATTGTCGCTCTAGTGGGACTCGGGCATTATGCCCGAGTCCCGCTAGAGCGACAAAGAGAAACAAACGACACGGACAAGCGTCCAACCCATTCAGCATGCCCGTGATGGTACCTTTGGCAGGCGTTTATTCGTTCGGTGCTCGTGAAATAAGCATGAGGGATTGTAAGCCTGCCAAAGATACCCTCGCGTGCATGATGCTTGTGTTTAAGCATAGCCTCCTTTATTCTACAAAGCCTGTCAAATCGCGAAAGATTCAGGTTTGAGACTTGTCGATGTCGTTTGTTTCTGTTTGTCGCTGTAGTGGGACTCTGGCATAAGCTAGCACCATGTACTGAACATGAAATAAAAAACCACTGTATCAGACTTGATTTTGCAGCTTCATTTGCATGCCGACCACACGATAAATACAGCAGCTCGCACACGTTTTCAACTTTCATTCTATTGTTCAAGTATTCTGAGAAAATTACTGAGCAGCTTTATTAATCGTCGGTCACTAAATCTGGAACAAAGTAGCAACCAGTTTTTTTCTGCATACAGCACCAAAAATTGGAGATGTTTGAGTATATGCCGCAAAAACATCCTTTGAAGGACAACATAGGCTTCCTTGGGAGAAGTCTGTAAATTCCCCGTATAGCTAAGATTGAATGACCAGAGAACTCCCACCCTGGCCCCCACTGCATTTACACCGTTTTGCCAAGCTTGACTGACCGCTAAACTGCCAGCGTGGCCCAGGATGCATTCAGACCGTTTTGCCAAGCTTGGCTGACCACTGAACTGCCAGCCTGGCCCAGGCTTGTTTTACACCGTTTAGCCAAGCTTGGCTAGAGAAGGAACCCCCACTGAACTGCCGGGCCGGCTAGCCCGGCTAGCCAGGCTGGGGCTATAGCTTGCCCCTTAGAGCAAAACGGTGCTTGGGCTAGGGAAACTTTCCCCGGCTGCCCAAGCAGGCTCAAGCTTGAACCGGTGAATTGTGCTGCTTGGAGAGTTTGATAATTCTACGGCCTCGCGGATATTTGCAGTAAAACCCCGGCAACCCCCGGTCACAGTCCCAGTTTCGCGGCGCTGACATTAGCGTCGCCGCGTCCCACCGGCAGCAGCGCTTGGGTGGTGGGGGGGCTCTCATTAATACAAAAATACAAATATTGAACTTTCTTCGCTAACAGTAATTTCAACAAAACGTCTTCACCGCACCATGAAAATAAAATGCAATTTATTTTATATATTTCTTTCTGTTCGTTCTGTTTTCGGTCTAAAAACAAAACTCTAAACCGACCCGCTGGCCTCGCCGGTGTCCTGGAAGGCGCCGCTGCCCTCCCTCCCTCCCTCCCTCCCTCCCTCCCTCCCTCCCCCCCCCCCCCCCCCCCCCCTCGCTCCACCCTCGCCCAAATTTGAAACTTCGTAACGGCGGACGGCGGCGTCGCGTGGTTTTGTTTACCCAAGGGTCGTGCGAGCGTGGTTTCGCGCTCCGGCGTTCCGCGCGCCTGTCGAACTCGATGGATATTTTGGTGCGAACTTTCAGAGACTGTTGAGAGGTGCATTTTACGTGGCCATATCCCGATGGTGCACGAACAGCGCAAATGCCAAGACCACAAGTTTTTGTTTGTTATTTTTTTTTTTTTTCAAGAAAAGGCAGGTGAGTATGTATCTCCCGTACTCAGTTTTATTTGCTCAGCGAACTTACCATTAAACTTTTGCTGCCCATAGCTGTTAGCTTTCAGGCTCGTTCTCGCAGTAAAAACATATGCTTTCCCCCGAACAAGTACGGTTTTAATGAAGTTAATGGTATACACTAAGCCCCACTTCGATTTGTGCACAACTGCTTATTTAAAGTGTAACAATTGGGCTTAATCTTGACAATGGTCTTTGGCGGTCCTCGAACAGACGGAGGATAATAAAAAGAAAGAATGAGGCTTCCTATATATTAATTTGAAGTTTCATTTATTTCTGCATGGTTCCGGGTGCGACAACGGCATTATGTCATTAGTTCGTTCTCTGTAGATACACATTTGTTTTGTTTTAAATCAGTTTAAAATTTCAAACATCATGACCACATTGTCATTACAGATGCTGGGACATATGGAACGAGCATTTGAACGTTGTCTCAAGGAGGAAGAAAGCTTCGGACACTTCGTGGTTCCCAACCAGTTATACAGCCTGTTGAGTGCCAACATTTTTCGAAGCTTTATTTCACATTTTCATCTTGCTTGCGTGAGAAGCTTTGAATATGTAAAAATGAAGCTAATGATTGCTGGGGGCCACAAGTGGCTTATATTTCTTAAATCAGTGAACAACTTTACTTTCAGTGAACAGCTGATCCAACTTGGCATGTTGAATGCGTAATTATGTGGGTCAATGTGTACACTTGTAAAGATATATGTTAGTGACCATTCCCAAGAAGTGATAGTGATAAAATTAGTGATAAAGCCAATTCCCAAGAAGGTGTGCGGCGCCGCATGTAATAATGAAGTGATGAGATCGTGCACAGATGACAGAGAGGTGCTGGCGATGTGAAACTGGAGCTTGTGGGCGAGGTTGACGAAATGATTTTGTCAATGTTTTATTTTTGCGCGTATGCAGGTGCAGTGCTGTACTTGATTCCGTTTTAGCATCTGTGCAATAAATGTGCCTCGAAATATTTCGGTCGCAGCTCTGGATTCCTTACTGGACGGCGGGACGCCTCGAAACAGAACAACGAACACACATGACTACGCACCTTATACAGCTGAAAGCGAAATCGCACATCGTATATTACGTTAGGGACTTTTAGCGAACTGTTACCGTGTTCCGCGTACTGCACTATCGGAGCCCTTGAAACATGCTTTATAGGCGCGCACCATGACTGATACCGTGACAGCGGGGCGCGCACTTAAAAACATGCTTCAAAGGCTCCGATAGTGCGGTACGCGGAACACGGTTTGCTAAAAGTCCCTATTATTACACTATCGGGACCGGGCGTGATACTCAGGAGCCTGGATCCAGGCTCCAGCATGACCCCGAAGCGATCCATACGAGAACCACCCTACAAAAACAGAGAGGCGCCATGTTGGATTCTTTACGGCTTGGCTTAGAAACGGCTTCAAAGTAGGGCTACTACTTCCCAAACGTGTATATGGAAGTCGTTTTGAAAAGTAAGCCAGATATTTTATTAATATCATGGTTATCTCTTAATATAATTTTACAATTTACGGAGTATAAAATAATAAGTTAACTCGATCAAGTAATGAGAGCCCCCCACCACGGACGAGGAATTCGGCGCTACTGTACAAAACTCGACTCCATTGGCCCTATGGAAAATGTCCGGGGGTTGACCCCGGGGTCAACTGAACCCCCCCGCGTCTCCCGGGAGTTGCCATGATCTCCGGCATGGTCCGCAATTTACTACCGAAGTTAAGATGCACCTAGGTCGGGACGCGCTACCTGAAATCACCGCTGAGGCATGGTTGTATAAAAACAATATGAATTGTGCTGCAAAACCTTGCAAACTAAAGATTTCTGAAAAAAATCACGTGCCGTTCGTTTTGTACTTAACTACAACAACACTTACTAGCAAAAGAGTTTTTTTTTTTTCTTTTTCGTTGGCTTTTACGCAAAAACATGCTTTCTAAAAGCTCAAGGTGACCGCAGTAAAGACAAATGATAAACAGTGGCGCTGTTGTCGTCAAAAAACGCGCGTTGCGGTGGACGTCGACGCCGGCGTCGTAAAATACGAAGCAGTCACACAGGGCCACCCACTGCCACCCGACGGCGGCGTCTTCTCGGGGAATCTCGCGTCTGTCGAGAGAACACGGAATTGTTTTATTCGTCTGCTTCGCACGATTGTTGTTGCCTTGCCTTCGTGATTGCACATGCGGTGGGAGACAACCGTCTTCACTGAATGGACAACGGTGATGATTATATATACATTTACACTCCAGTTACACGCAGCATTGGCGAAAGGCACGGACTCGAACGGGTAGCTTCAGAAGGTGCTCTTGCCGCGTTTTTCTGCAAACAAAGCACGGTGCTAGGCTGGCGCGTCCCAGAGCCTTCGCGTCCGTACCTTTAACACTGCACGCAGCTTGTGCGAGAGTGTTTTCGATGGAGAACTCTTGTATTCGGTAGTGATAGGTGTACACAAAACTACGCAACACATTGGGAGTGATTCGGTCGGAGGTCGGAACACACAGCGAACTTCGGGGGCATCTTTCGCGCAAACGATGATGAGTAGTTTCACAGCGTCGTACACGCACATAAAACACTGCTCACAGTCAGATATTCCAATCGGCTCGCTTCTTTCCACGCTGAAATGCTTCCAGCCACGTTTGACAAGTGCACGAATCCCACGACCCCTCTGCCTTTTCGCCTTCATTGTAAGTCGAAAATGAAAACAGCGAAAACATGTCTTAACCAGAAAGGGGCGACACGTCACGTCCGGGCGCGCGACTTTTTTCAATACAAATCGGCACCTTCAAATCGGATCCGTGGTCGCATTAGCAGCTTTTCATTTCATTTCATTTATTTACCTCAAAGGCGTCTCTGAGGACGGATTACATGAGGGGGGTAATCACACAATTTTCCAATTAGTGTCCTCATATAACAAAGTAACAAAGCGCAATCAGCCCAACAGTTAATAACGAAAGCAAGAAAATCTAAATTTTTCTATTAAATAAAGAAAACAAAAGGGTGCAAAGTAACTGTTGTAGATACACGTTAAAGGTGTCCACTCGTGAGTTCAGGATCGGTCATATTTTGGCGATACCTTTCCACCCGTACACCCGCGACAGAGATCTCGCGGCCGCTGATGCGTTTGTCCCGAACCTTTTAAGTCATCGGTAGATTTCAGCGACTGTACGGCAACAAGACTCGAAACTTGCGAAAGGATGGGTTGTCGACGATCCCGTCTTCCTTTTTTTTTTTTTTTTTTTGTGTGTGTGTGTGTGTGTGTGTGGGGGGGGGGGGGGGGGGGGGGGGGTCGCATTCGTGCGAATGGCATCTTGTAGTAGATTAGTAGCAGACGATTCCCCCGTCGTCTGCTCTCCATCTCCCACCTCACCTGCCTCGACTGAGCGATGCATGACGGGATTGCATACTGGCCGCACGCTCGATTCTCTCGGTGCAGCGAGAGCATGCAGGTGTGGAGTGTCGGCGCCGAAACATCACTGATCTCTGTGGCTTACATCGTAGAGTTACCGCCACATTCAGAAACCTCACTCAAACTACACTCAAACTGAAGGGCCCCTCCGCTTCCTCGAGGAAGGCGCGAGGGCCGGCGCTGGCCAATCGCGAGGACGGATCCGCCGTCGCGATTGGTCAGCGCCGGCCCTCGCGCCTTCCTCGAGGAAGTGGAGTGGCAATTCAGTTTGAGTGTAGTCTGAGTGAGGATTATGAATGGACCTTTTCCGAGAAGCGTTCTGCGCACGCGCGAGCGCCCGATGCCAAGCGGTGGAAGTCGGAACGAAAAATCGAGGAAATTCGGAATGAGGCTGTAGATCGAAGAGTAAAACACGTAATTGCAGCATATATATAATTGTGTTACACAGAAAAAGAAAGCGGACGGAAAGAAAAACACGACGTTGGGTGGACGCTACGGATTTCCCTCTTTAAAGTCGCGTTGGGCACGCGACGCAGCTCAGAGTGCGAAGCAACTGGTAGCGTAGCTCCCATTATGGATTGGTAGCGCAGGTAGGTCACTTCCTCGATTTTTAGTTCGTGCAGCCACCGCCTGGTGCCGTCGGTATTTGGAAAAGGTCCATTCGGCGGTTAGTATAACGTACGCTAGAGGTTCAAATGACGCTAGTGTGCTGTTGCAAATTGAAGCAGACAGCAACCAATCGGAAATTAAAAAGCGAGTGCCTTTTCTCCCGGCGCTTGAATAGAGGAGCAGATACCGCGAATAATTTGTACGTACTAGACACATTGGAACATTTCTCGATCCTAGGGACGAAATAATTGTTCAGTCACGGCGTTTTAATTTCAAATTCATCACATTAAAAACGGTGCCAAAAGGGCACCGTCGGAACACTGTTAGCGCGAACACGGTGTCGGCGCGCTTTCCAGCATGGGGGATATACGTGCCAAACGAACGAAGGACATGTGGAAAACCAAGAGAGACGGCAAGAACTACGCAGTAACACTGGATCAGCAACAATTGCGTGCAAACGATCAAACAAAGTTGAAGCCCACGAAATATAGTCCGATTTGCAATAAATAAATCCTGCTTTATTCTTTCTGCTCGTGAATATGTGCGAAGACGCTTGTTCTACGTTCAAAACATCATGCGCGCACTCGAAATCTTTGAAAATAGGGAGAAGCCAGAGGGCAGGTGTCCGATAAAAGCAGCCAGGCATAGGCAATAATAAAAAGACACAAGGTAGACAGAGACGGCGCTCTGTCTGTGTCCAGTTGCATCCGGTCCGACGTTTTTTGCGCTGTTTTCGTGTTCTGAAGAACCTTTCATAGGCCACAAACTTTATTCTTTGAGCTTTGAATCTTTTTAACCGCTCGTAAAGATGCTCAAGGGGTCATTTTCATATATCCGACATGACTTGAATATCAGCTATATGTATATACAGGGATGGGCAGTATTTCAAATACAAGTATTTGAAATACGTATTTTAAATACTTTGTGTATTTTGCATTTGTATTTAATTACAAATTGGATAATGTATTTGACGCGTGTATTTAAATACGAAAACTTGGGTATTTCAAATACAATTGTAATTAAATACAATTTTGGGGGTGAAAATACATCTCTCAAATTTATTGTTACTGTCCAGAGCAGGAAGAAAACTACGTTCTGCACCGAATGCAGTGTCTCTCAATCAAACACAAGCATTTAGTGACTTTGTGATTACGATGCTAGTCCAGAGCAAGAATAGTGACGAAATCGACGTTCACAGGCAGATTAGCTATATAAGTGCCTGTGACAACTTGTGATGCTTTCGAGCCTGATTTCCATCCATATTTTTGCCTGGAGCATTCTAAATGCGCGGGTCGTCCAGATTTTCGTAACTGGTGCGAGTTGCAACAATAAAAATCTGTAGCTAGTGCTGCGCGTCTTGGTCGTCTCGGTTCTTTGTTGGTCTATGCCAAAATGTAATCGACAAAAAAAGCTGCTTGAAGCTCTGCAGTTTTTTCACCTATTACGTCCAAGCTGATTACATTTTTTGTGATTATATCTTATTACGTTACTAGAGCCTCGCACACTAACTCCCGAGTGTGCGATGGAAAATTAAAATGAGATACCCAGAAACCCATTGCAGGTGCCCTGAAGTCGCTGACGCAAATTTTGAGGAATGTATTTGGAAAAGTATTTGGAGGAGACCAAATACATTTGGTTGTATTTGTATCTTGTATTTAAATGCTTTTTGGAGAATGTAATTAGATTTGTAATTAAATACATTTTTGACGAAGTATTTTGTATTTGTATTTCGATACATATTTGCATGTATTTTGCCCATCCCTGTATATATATATATATATATATAAACATCACCGAAAGAGGCAGCTAGCTCAGCGAATGACGAAGCCGAAACATATGTTTAGACCAAAAACCGCAGTCTCAGTTGTGACATTAAGCAATGCAGGCGTGACGTTTTGCACTGCTTAATGCCACAACTCAGACTGCGTTTTTTGGTCTAAACGATCGGCAACATCATTCGCTGAGCTACCTCCGTAAGTTGCGGTGATTGGCTCTCCGAGTGTTGTGCGTGAAAGTAGACGCACAGACATTTTTTAGAGTGATAGAACCGTCGCTCGTGTTTACATATCTGCTATATATGGAACAGAGCAGGAAATATAGCGAAGGTTAACATCATTCACCGGTAAAGAAAAATGCTGCAACTAAAGCAATTACACTTTTACAATGTTAATAAAGGCACGTGTACACGTACCTTTATTAACATTGTAGTGTACGTGTCGAACCGGCGGTGCATCACGCTCAGCGAGCGGCGGCGGCGGCAAACGCCAACTGCACATTCGATTTTCTTTTTTTTTTTCTTTTTTATTTCTTCGTTGTAAATTTGTTTTATGCCATTCTTTTTCCATCTAGGCTGTTTAAAAAACGCGTCCTCCACACGTGAACCTAAGCTTCGCCGTCGCCTTGGAAAAGTTTTCTGAAACACCAGAGTAACCGTCCGAGCATATGTGCTAAGACTAACTACAAAATGATAACACGTACTGCTTTACATCTTGAATGGTTGCTAACCATCAGTAGGTGCGTGCCGGCAGACTCAACTGTGCAACTGTGGACAGAGTAGTTCGTATAGACACTGCCAAAAGCCCCGGACTAATTGACAGTTACATCGAATCTTGTTTATTAATATGCTCTCTTCGAAGAATGTGCCGTGTAACTAACTCTTCGTGTGGTTTGGACCGTTTCTGTGTCCTCACTTTTGTGTATTACGGAAGTAAAAGATCGTGCCATATACAGCTGGCGATCTGTGCGATGTGCGGAGAACAAACCCTAGTGCTTGGTTTCAGAAAGAATTGTATATAAACCATATCGATCACGGGGTGCCTTTCTATGTCTTAGTAATATGATAAAAATAATAGCTAGTCATGCAAGTTTACACTGAGTGTTTTATCAATCAGAACAACACAGCATCTGTGCCCCTTTGATATTGAAAGTATAAAAGGCCTGCTGGATTTACTAGATATGATGCTCGAGGTTTCCCGCTCTTACAAAAAAAAAAAAAATAATAATTATTCAATACCACAAGATTGTGTTTACGTTTGATTTCGAAACGCAGACAAAAGTGCAACAAAACATTTTCACAGTTCACAGAAACGCAAAGGTCGCCGCGTCTAACTGTGGTCTTGCAAAACGAACGCTTTTTTTTTTTTACGATATAGGAGCTTAATTAGAAAACATACGAACAAAATACACACTTTCGTGGCTTGTTTTTCTAGTAGAAGACTATCGTATATAAAGTTTAGCAAAACAAAAAAAAAACTGCTTTTTATAGGAATCGACCTCAAATTTGACACTTTTTACGGTTTTGCATAATATTGACGTCAACGTACCGCAAATGGAATTTCACATAGCCAAGTGATGTTATAATATATATTATATATTATAACATCACTTGGCTATATATTATAGTTATTATATTATATATATATATATATATATATATATATATATATATATATATATATATATATATATATATATATATATATATATATATAAATAAAGAGCTACGTATTTTGCGCTTACCAAAGACATAAAAAATGTCGATGTAACCCAAGTGGATCGCGAGTATCTAATTCTCAAAGTTCGTCAACAATTAACCCAAGAGGCGTTTTTGACGTTTTAAGGGAAAAAAAGCAAAACGTCTACAATTATTTTATGGCATTAGAGCCTTTTGTACCAACAGAGCGGTTAGAAAAAGTTAATATAATGCAGACTAAAAATCCACGGCGGGAGATTGACGGAAACATGGGACTCAAGTAGAGAACAAAAAAATCTGACAAACTTGCGGTTTGTGGCAACTGTGTTTTTAGAGACGACGCCATAACATTTTTTGTTTCAGCGAAATAAAAAAAATTGACATTTTTTGGCTGCTCGATTTGAGATGAAATCATCCTATAATATATATAAATATACCGGGTGTTTTTGCGAAGACTTTTGAAAATCCTAAAAATTAGGGCGTTTGAAAAAAAAAGAAACTGTTTTTGGGAACAAACTACCAGCCACGGCGGACGTCAGGGATTGCCAAAACATACTAATTAGCCAGGTAATTAATTAAAATGTGTTAATTCTTTTTTTTATTAATGAAAATAGAAATATGGTTCCAATTAAAGTTGCTGAGCGTTATCGAAAACCCCTAAATCAGTCATTTTCGGAAAGACTTTGAGCGCGTGAGAAGAGCAGCAGCGCACTAAAGTTACTACTCGTGGGGCAGGTACAAGCGGTTGCGGTAAAGCGCCCGCGCGATTTTTCCGCCTCTTATCTGGCCCCAGCCTTGTACCTGCTCCACGAGTGATAACTTTAGTGCGCTACTGCTCTTCTCACGCGCTCAAGGTCTTTCTGAAAATGACTGATTTAGAGGTTTTCGATAACGCTCAGTAACTTTCTAATTGGAACAATATGACTATTCCACTAATTAAAAAGTTAATTAACAAACTTTAATTAATTAGCTGGCTAATTAGTCTGTTTTTGGCAAATCCTGACGTCCGCCGTGGCTGGTAGTTTGTTCCCGAAGACAGTTTCGTTTTTTTTTTCATACGGCGTAATTTTTAGGATTTTTGAAAGTCTCGTAAAAACACCCGGTATATATAGGGTGTTTCACGAAAAGTGAACAAATTCGAATTTGCGAAAACTACGCGTCGCAGCAAAAAAAAAAAAAGGGGGGGGGGGGGGGGGCTTATGTCGTTTTGGTCCTGGGCCAGGGGCCTATTTAGGAAAATGATTAAAGTCCGGGATAACTAGACTTAATTATTTTTGCTTAATTACGTTTTTTTTAATATTATGGTTAAGGGCATGGTTTCAACTAGACAATTGCTCAGCGTCATCGAAAAAAAGTACATGAACAAATTGCAGAACAATAGAAGGCACGCTCAGCATTTTACGGCTCTCTGAAAAACCGCACAAATTCTACGGGTTTTTAAGTTTCGGTTTCCTATCAGAGCGCATCTCGGCCCCGACGGCACCGCACCCCGTGGAGAAATAGTGCAACCAGCCTCTTCTGCGTCGCGCGATGACATCGCAACAGAGGTTTGGTTGCACTTCTCCACTGCACATCATCTACTGCGTTGGACCATTTTCAGTCTTGAACGAAAGAATACGGAGTTCCCTCCACCGCCGAGGACTAGGATGCGGAGAAGCTCATGCTCGTACCGCTGAAAGAATGTTGGCCATTTTCCCGGCAGTCTGCTCTGATATACTACACGAGAGACCGGACACGCGCGAACGTGACGAGTGGCAACACATGTGAACGGCGCCGTCTTTTTCGCCCAGTAAATTCAGGCGGCGACAAGAGTCTTTAGCAAGTGTGAACACGGTCTTACCCCGGAGTCAAATAAAGTAAATTTTGGAAAAAAAAAAACAAAAAAACTTGGATCACAGTTTATTTTACACGCGCTGGCACCATTCGAGTTCTCTCCCAGAATGCATCGCACTCGCAGAGTGTCGCACGGAGAACTGGGGCCCTGATGACCCTAATCTGGACACTTGGCGAAAAAGTAGGCGAGAAATCAGGCGGCCGTGATTGGCCAATGCCGCACTTGACCTTGGCGCCGGCCGATCAGAGCCACCGGATTTCTCGCCGACTTTTTCGCCAAGTGTCCAGATTAGGGCCCCGACTCAAACGAACTCGCCAAACGCACCGAGTGCAGAAGACTGATGCTTCCGCCATCTATGTTGCAAAAAAGGTACCGACCTCGATCAAACCGAAACTAGCGCCTTTCTGTTCGGAGTGATGGGTGGGAATGCGAGGGGAGTCGCTACCAACGTTTATCGCTGCAACCTGTAGTTTTTATTTGCTATGAATTCAAGCAACTCGGCTGTCGTAGAGATAGTTACAGACGGCGTAAGTTTCCGCAACCAGCTGTCTACAAAACAGCTGGTTGCGATCTTTCAATTCTTATAACAGTTTACATTGAAGAAAACTGATGATGCTGCCCGAGCAGAAGCTTGATCCGTTTGAGCATGGTATTTTGCCTGAACCACTGAAAAGGTACGGCTTAAAACTAGACTGTTAAAATATCCTGCAAAACGTTTCGCGGGACTTTCGATTTCGATCGTCATTACAGGTGGGTCAGATATTAGCCTTGGTGAGGGCGTCGAGAACGAGAGCTTTCTCGAACAAAATACGACGGGGAAAGTTAGCTGACGCAAATAAATGTTAAACATGATGATGTTGCCAAGCCTTGGGTAAAGTCACTATGTTTAGACTTCTCTGATGCTGATTGGGCAGTCACAGGTTTCTGCTGGCGGAGTTTTGTCGACAAATGTTCAATTTTTCACCAGCACACGGATGGTGATAAACATCTCGGGGGCCGCTGAAGTGTTTGTTCTGAGCATTTCTTTACACACTGGTATATTTCAGCGTTTGTACGGCAACAAAGTGACTTAAAAGTTAAAACCTACAAATAAAGCACGGTTTGTCAATTTGTTCCTTTATGAAATAGCAGACGCTCACAATTCAAGCTCGCGTTTGATTCCGTCGCCCGCGGGACGCGATTTCTATCAGAAAATCTACTTTTTCTTTCTTTTCGGTAACGCGACACATCGTAGCAGACGAACCCTCGTCGTCTGCTCCCGCTCCTCGCTGGCCTCGCCGGAGCGAGGCATGACGGGATATCATTTTGGCGCACTCTCGATTTTCTGGGTATGGTGCCTGGAGCGCGTCTTCGACTGGTGTGTTTACCGCGGCCAAAAAAGTGGTCCCTCGATTTCCGCCTGGTGACGTCATAGAAGTGTCATGCTGTCGCCGGTCGCGACCCTGGCGGCGTCCCACCAGTTGTGGTGTATGTAGCAGATGCCTGTTCTGCTGCAGGTCGCTTTCCACTGTGACAGTTCACGGAAGCTAAAGCAGCGGGAGTTGGGACGCCTAAAGGGACGCCGTGACGACAGCGACACTCACGTTCGCTCGAGCTTTTCGTCAGCATTTCTACGGCCAACCGCCAGGATCGCGACAGGCAACAGCATGACACTCGCGTCATTTGTTGCCACATCGGGACCACTTTTGATGTATGGGTGGGATAGGACGCTAAACACACCAGTCAAAGACCCGATCCAGGCACCATATTTCTGGGTGCAGTGAGCGAGTGCATGCACGCCTGGGGTGCCGCCGCCGAAACCGCTGAAACGAACTCAGAGAGTGTAACCACTCGCGGAGTGCCGGCCGAAACGAACTCGCTTTACGCCGCGAGTGGGCACGCGTGGACACGAGTGCCGTGAAAACATATAGCGAGTTCGTTTCACACGCACTGGCACCGTTCGAGTTCTCTCCCAGAATGCATCGCACTCACAGAGTGTTGCACGGAAAACTGGACTCAAACGAACCCGCCAAATGCACCGAGTGCAGAAGACTGATGCTGCCGCCATCTATGTTGTAGAAAAGGCACCGACTTCAAACCGAAACTAGCGCCTTTCCGTTCGGAGTGATGCGTGGGAATGCGTGAATGCAGTCGCTACCAACGTTTATCTACGAACGTTGGTCGCTGCAACCTGTAGTTTATAGTTGCGATGACTTCAAGCAGCTCGGCTGCCGTAGAGGTAGTTACAGACGGCGTAAATTTCTGCAACCAGCTGTCTACAAAGCAGCTGGTTATTCTTATAACCGTTTACACTGAAGAAAACTGATGATGCTGTCCGAGCAGAAGCTTGATCCGTTTGAGCATGGTATTATGCGTAAACCACTGAAAGGGTACGGCTTAAAACTAGCCTGTTGGAATATCCAGCAAAACTGGGACTTTCGATTTGGATCGTCATTATAGGTGGATCAGATATTAGCCTTGGTGAGGGCGTCGAGAACGAGAGCTTTCTCGAACAAAATACGACGGGGCAAGTTATCTGACGTAGGTAAATGTTAAACATGATGATGTTGCCCAATCCTCGGGTAAAGTTACCATCTTTAGCTTTCTCTGATGCTTATTGGGTAGTCAGAGGTTTCTGCTGGGGGAGTTTTGTCGACAAATGTTAAATTTTTCACCCGCACACGGATGGTGATAGACATCTCGGGGGCCGCTGTTACGTTTGTTTTGAGCATTTCTTTACACACTGGTATATTTCAGCGTTTGTACGGCAACAGAGCGATTTAAAACCTGCAAATAAATCACGGGTTGTCAATTGCTTTCTTCGGGAAATAGCAGACGCTCACAATTCAAGCTCGCGTTTGATTTCGTGGCCCGCGGGACCCGATTTTTATCAGAAAATCTACTTTTTTTCCCGTTCGGTTCCGCGACACATCGTAGCAGACGAACCCTCGTCATCTGCTCCCGCTCCTCGCCGGCTCGACCGGAGCGAGGCATGACGGGATTGCATTTTGGCGCACTCCCGATTTTCTCGGTGCAGCGAGGGCATGCACGCGTGGGGTGCCAGCGCTGAAACGAACTCGGAGAGTGCAACCACTCGTGGAGTGCCGGCCGAAACGAACCCGTTCCACGCTGCGAGTGGGCACGCGTGGGCACGAGTGCCGTGAAAAGAACTCGCTAATAGAGATCAGTGCGTGAAACGAACTCCTCTGTGAAACGAACGAACTGCCGAGTTACTCCGGAGGGTCGTGTCACGTGACAACACAAATAAAGGAACGCTGGACGCGGGTAGGTTTTCGAACGCCACGGTACAAAACCTTTACCCTGAAGTAAGATCTCCAGGCACCATAGTACAAGTGTAGCGTTACTTTTCACTGTTAATTTCTCTATTAATGACTAACCGTTTTGTAACCTTTACACTTTACTTTGTTTTAGTTGCCAGACGATCGTGAAGTCTGGTTGACACGTATCTCGTTTGTTGCCAGGTTTTCATGGTTCTAAATTTTTAGTCTGCGTAGGTTTTTCATTTATAGCGTGCATAAGTGCTCAGCGTGCATGGGTGCTTTACGTGTACGGGAACTATAATTCACCTTACGTTTTAGTTATTTGATTTTTACTTTATAATCGAATGGAACTGTTGTCGTAGGGTTGAACAATTTTGGACGGTATTTCCCGCCACCTAGCTTAAACAAGTTAACCGTCGCAGAACGCGGTGCGTGGCGAAAGCTTCAATATTCGTTTAACTTTGCATCGCTTTCTACAGTAATTAATTACGACGCAAAGATGCTTTCAGATAAGCACTTTCCTTGTAGATAACGTGCTGAACAGTGGAACCTGTAAAACGCGTCCCAACTACAGTGGCTCTAGCGAGCTCCAATCCTGGATATGAGGGCTGCACCACCTGCTGTACCACCGGCTGAACCCAAAGGCAATTTTGAATCTTGTCATTCACCATATTTAGCTCATCATCATACTCACTGCTCAACGTGCCTTGAAAAAAGGAGATGAAAAAAAAAAAGAATGTTATCGCACCTCGTTGGCATTTGAACGCTTAACGCGGTTGCCGTAGAACAGCGTAGACGCTTCCAGACGGGGTCACGTTGCCCATAAACCACGACGAGCCCGATCAAGCAGTTGGTAACACTCTGAAATCGCAGGCACACTACGGAGCAGTATCGGAGCATCCGAACAGTACGGAGCTTTAGTAGATAACGATACTGGATATTCCGCCCACGCCTTTGTGCATGCATCGTATCGTTAGTGTTAGTAGATCTTTCCGATAGTTCCGATACCCGATGATGATATGATGCATATGCTCAAAGGCGTCGGTGGAGTATCGGGTCACGTTATCGGAGTCGTCAGAATGATCGAATTCTACTCCAACGATATGTTCGTCCTGTATGCGTATTTACCAAAACCGACCATTGCAGTGATTCTTTTACGGTTAATTGTCACCTGCACTTATTACCTACATATAATATCACTCCTCTAGCGGTATCACAAAAATGAATCTTAAGTAACAACGAAAAACAAAATGATGCCCACAATAGCTGAGAACTAAAGAAATAATTGATACATTTTGTAGCTTGGAAAATGAAATCTCCCCCCAGCGAATCTCACCTAGCTTTGGGCTAGCGGATAATTCAGTAACTATTTCATAAGCTAGAACTTTTGAATCAAATAACGCTTCAAGTTTAGAAAGCCCAGGATCTGGTCCAACCAAGGATCCTCGGTGTTCATTCCAACCGCTGGTCCCGACCGCTAGTGTAACATGCTAGCGAAGTCTGAGATGGCAATGCGTAGTTTATTTATCCAGATAATCGATACTTTCTTGCTTACACAAGAGTAACCCAAACTTGACGAAAAGAAAAGCGGAAGTTTACTTTTCTGCATTATCAAAGCCGATCGCGCGACTCGTGCCGTGTCTACGCTTTAGGTTTCCAGACTTCCGTGTACTCCCATCGCATGTACGTGTCGGAGGTTGCCAAACTTTCCTGTCGCAAACTTTATTTTTAAACGTTTCGTTGAAAGGGCATAAGAAAAAACTTCAGTGTAAAAGTTATTCCCATATATTTGAACTTTAATTAAGTTTGCTCTTGAATTAAGTGATCATAATTGTATATATGGATAGGCGCAAAGTTGTGGGGTTCCAACAGACTGGGCGGTAGCTTCCGCCATCTAGTACTTACAATCCCCGGCTGTGTTCCAAAATTCATTCTTTCCGACTCCGGAGTAAAGGTTTCGTTTCAAAACTTACTCCCGCTTACTCGATGACGTCAGAACTCGCATTCCAGAAACGGGTTGTTTACTCTAGAGTAATTACTCACGCTACCCTCCTCGATCGGAAGGAAACGTTGGATCAAATCAAGTAAATACGTCACGTGATATGTTCGTCGTCTGCTTTCTGCGCCGACAGCCGTCAAAGCTCGCTTGCTCCGTTGGCTTTGGTGGCAGACGTTTGAAATGACGAAGAATGAGGTGCCGCCATATATGAGTGGTTATTGCGATTTGCTGTTTTCAACGCAGGAATTGACTGGAAGGTATACCTGTTGTCATTATCAGAGTGGGAGCGTAAACAGGAGCTTCTCCACATCCTCGGCGTTGGAGGGAAGTCTCTATTATTTACGTTCAAGGCTGAAAATGTTCGAACGCAGTAGATGGTGTGGAAGTATTTATAACTTCTCCGGATTGTGTGTAATGAGAGTATAACGCATGTAAAGCAGTTAAGGCTTCAAAAGTTTTATGTACAGGGTGTCACAAAAAAAAAAAAATACAGTTTTTTTTTTTTTTTTATTGCAAAAATAACCTAGGCATCGCCGAATGCTCATTCTCCGCCCGAAGGTAGCGCTAGAGGTCACAACCAGATGCCAAAGTTTTAGCCCGATCCGATACCTTATTCAATAGTTCTAAGTGATTTTCTGAAAATTTCAATGGGAAAATGGAGCCCATTTTCGCCCGTTTTCAGTTTCTGGTGCCCATAGAGCCCCATGTATTCGAAAACTCCGTCGGTCGCCATTTTTGCATTGAAATTGTAAGAAAATCACTTATAACTTTTGATTAAAGTATCGGATCGGGCTGAAACTTAGGCATTTGGTTGTGACCTCTAGCTCTACCTTCGGGCGGAGAATGAGCGTTCGGCGATGCCTAGGTTTTTTTGCGGTTAAAAAAACCCAGTAGTTTTTTTGTTTTGTTTTTTTATGACACATCAGTCAACAAATTTAGTCTATATCCCTCCCCAATTAATTGCCTATAGAGGTTTGGAAGTCCTCTCTGTAATTTTGTAATCATATTCGCGTCAAAGCAAACGTAAGTTACATAACACTGCTGAGAAAGCCCACTGCGCTGTACCGTTACAGCGTGTCGAAGCAATTTACGCAAAATGTAATCGGTGCAAATTACGATGTGTGCAAAGTATACGTTTAGGGCACCTGGACTAGACTTGCAGCGATCGCGGTGATTAATAAAAACGAATTTTTGATGCCTAACTGAAAGGAGTAAGTAATTTTGATCTCAATAATATACAGTCTAAAAGGAGGGTGAGCAAACGGAGATGGTGGAGCCACCCCAAGAAATACCGCGTCGCCACTGTCAAAGAAAAACTTCAAAGTGGTTAATATTGTCGTCTCCGAGTGCTTTCCCTATGATCAAGAAGGAAGGAAGAAAATTTTTATTGAAAACCAGTTGTTTCACTTATTCAGCGCATGTGCGGCTGACACCCGTCCAGGCCTTGCCCGGCCAGGGTGTCGGCCGCATGCTGGATGGCCCACTTTTGGGCTCGCTCGTCAGGCTGGGTCAAGACAGCCAGCATCTCCCCCTCAGTGGTCAGCGGATATCTTTTTTTTCTGGATTTTATACATTCGTACATTATATGTTCGTAAGTTCCTACTTTCTCTTTACATACGCTGCATATGGGTGCGCATTTTCGGCACCGATTTGAAGTCCAGAGGGCGTGGCCAGTGACGTCACGGGCGTCAAAATTATATTTTGTTATTCAAAGGGAAACGCGGTTTATTTTGGATGCCACCGACTGCATTTTGAAACGTCGCTCGGTCGGGGAATGTGCGCGTGTTCGGGTGTTCGGCGGTGTCCTCGCTGGTGTGTGTTGTATATGTGCCGCCTGTGCTCGTCGCGTTATCGGTGCCGTTTGTCACTCCTGTTGCAAATGAAGATTCGTAGTGTCTAGAGTACCGTCCGACAACACTTTTGCAGAGTGTTCAAGTGCCGCCCGACGGTACTGTATACTCACGCGTTAAGTGCCGTCCGAAAGTCTCGTATAAAATAAGTTTTTAAAACGATATTTCCGAAGTTCAGCACAGCCTAGTGGTAAGATGTCTGCCTCAGGCACGAGCGGTCGTGGATTGGATTCGTAGTGCGAACATACTTCTTTTTTTTTTTTTCGAACATTTTGTTTTGTTGGGACATCATTTGGTCATATTTACAACATTTTTTTTTTTTTACGATTAACACCGAAAAAAAAAAATGTTGTCGACGACAGTGCTAAAAGCGCGAGCTAATTGCTCTGGATCACGTGGCACGAGCGCTCCTGCAGCGGATGCTCCAGTCATGCCAATCAAGGCTACTCGCTCGCCGCTTCCACGGCCTTCGCAGCTATTCTATGCAAAGGTGATAATCTGTCGTATTACGCACAAGTACAGCTTCAGAAAAATGCGTACAAAATTACTGCGGCTGGGCTTTGTCGCCTCCGGTACACGCAGTCTTCATTTGCAACAGGACTGACGGACGGCACCGGGCGAAGTTTGAAAACGGAGAACGCTCATTTTGATGTTCCTGAGAACGCGACGAGCACAGGAAGTACGTCGACAACACGCACCAGCGCGGACACCGCCGAGCACCCGGCCACACACACGCCGAGCGACCAACATTTCAAAATGCAGTCAGCGGCATACAAAGAAAACGTGCTGTTGACGTCAAAATAACTAGGACGTCAAAATAAAAGCCGTTATTTTGACATCCGTGGCGTCATTGGCACGCCCCCTGGATTTCAAATCGGTGCCAAGACGAAGCCAATCCGTGTAGTATCCAGAGTCCATACCCGAAACCAACGTTACTAGAGCACTCTGTTGGGAAACTCACTGTCGAAACCTGGGCCGCTGGCGTCCACCGTGACCGAGCTAAATACGACAACAGCGCCACTCTTTATCATTTGTCTGTACTGTGGTCACCTTGAGCTTTTAGAAAGCATGTTTTTGCGTAAAAACAAACGGAAAAGACTTTTTTTTGTATGGAATTTATTGGAGTTTAGTACAAAATGAAGGGCGCGTGATGTTTTTAAAATCTCAGTTTGCAAGGTTTTGCGGCCCAATTAATATTGTTTCTATACAACTATGCCTAAGCGGTGCTTTCAGGTAGCGCGTCCCGACCTAGGTGCATTTTAACTTCGGTAGTGCGACGCGGCGCGTTCGCTGGGGAGACGGGGATGGCACCCCTGGAACCTCTTCCGCTGTATCTGTTTCGGCGCCAAAATGGCCGATTAAAGCCAAAACAGACGGTCACGTGCAGTTCCTTGAGTGGCCGCTGCGGGAGAAATGGCGGCGTTGTGTTCGTCATTAGCTCGGTGCTCGAGGACAGATCGGGGAAACTTTTTCAGAGCTGTCTCTATGGCAGTTTGCCAACTGAGTGTTCTAGTAACGTAGCCCGAAACGTTCTTACGACACAAAAGTTCGCAAATTTATCTTACGACAGAGTTACGAACTTTTGAGTATTCCCGAAGCAAAATGTTCGTGAGTTTTGCGTAAGTTACAAAATCCGTAACGTACGCAAAACTTACGAACATTTTGCAGTGGGAATACTCCAAAGTTCATAACTTTGTCGTAAGATAAATTTACGAACTTTTTTCTCGTAAGAAAGTTTCGGGAATCTGGCCTCAGGTGATTATTATCCCGGCCGTCCCAAAAACCATGTCGCGGATCGTTTACTCGCGATGTCAGGTGGTATTAACCGCTTACGAAGGGGACAGGTTATTCGGGTAAGATTTGGAACATATCCCCGGAGGTTATGGTCTATACCAACGAGCTTGGTAAACCAGCGGCCAAAAAAAGACCCCTCCGCCTCCTCCGTTGCCGCCATCTTGCCCGTTTGCCACATTATTGATCACGTGACGTTAATATCGCTGTGCCCAGAGGTGCGCCAGATCCCATTGGCCATATCACGGTCAGCAGGTAGCTGCAATATTTACTCAATCTCACTCTAGGGTAAAGACTTAGTACCTTGGCGTTCGAAAACCCACCCGCGTTCAGTTGCTTTATCTGTCTTATCGCGTGACATGATCCGCCGAAATAACTCGGTGAGACACAGCCCATCTGCTGACCGTGATCTGGCCAATCTGATCTGGCCCACCTACGGGCGCAGACATTTTGACGGCATCTGATCACTAATATGGCAAACAGGAAAGATGGCGGCAACTGGGAGGTGGAACCATTTCCGCTGCAGGCCGTGGGTTCCGGTATACATCTCGAAGGTGTACATCTCGAAGGTGTACTCTAGCTCGTTGGGTCTACCGAAGTTCTGTATTTACCGTAATGCAGCCCCCTTTACCTCTGGGTGCTTGTAATTAGTCTCTTTCGACTTTCTTGTTCGGGTGTGAACAGGGGCAGAAAGTGCAGTACGCGGGCAGGATCACTGATCTCTACAAGCGGGTTCGTTTCATGGTACTCGTGCCCAAGCGTGCCCACTCGCAGCGTGGAGCGGGTTGGCTCAATACCACCTAGAACACAAGGCCTGCGCGTTTCCTCCTCTAAACGTCATCACTAGTAGATCCCCTCAGCGCCCCCTAGCTAGCCCGGATGAGCAACATCGTCTGCTACATCGTCTGCTCCATCGCCTGCTTCGGTGGTTTGTGTAACAGATAATGAAACAGATGCTCACGAAGAGTGTCTCTTGGAAATAGCACACGATGAAGTTAGACGTTCACGTGGAGCGTCAAATGCATGAGTGAAATTGCCTTACTGCTGCGCGAAGGGCTGAAAAGCCCTTCATTGGACGCTGGACGCTGACACTGGACGCCATTTTCGAAGGCGCTGCTTCGAAACGCTCTACCGCAGAACGAGCGCGCGCGCTAGAAATGCGCGTTTCAAAGCCAGGAACGCGTGCTAGCTCGCGCTCCTGGCCGAGGGAGCGTTCGCGTGCACGTCGCAAATGCACTGGAAGCTCGTCGCAAATGCACTGGAAGCTCGCTATCAGCTCGCGCTCAGCAGTCACGCACACAGCTGCGGCCGCAAGCAAGTGAATGCGACGTAGTTGCGACGCGGCCCCTACTCTCGTCAAGCTTCGGGGTGTTTGCCGCTTGGGGCGGGTCGGGGATCTACTAACGAAACGTCATGCGCAGGCCTTGTCTTCTAGGTGGTATTGGTTGGCTTCGGCCGGTACTCCACGAGCGGTTGCACCCTAAAGTCTTTCCCTCCTCCTTCGCTCCGAGTTGTCCGAGTTCGTTTCAGCGCCAGCCCCCCACGCGTGCGTGCGCTTTCTATCGAGCGTGCGCCAAAATGCAATCCCGTCATGCCCCGCTCCGGCGAGGAGCGGGAGCAGACGACAAGGGGTCGTCTGCTGCTATGTGTCAGTACAGCGGAACCGAAAGGAAAAGTAGTAGTTTTTCTGATAAAAATCGTGTACCGCGGGCAACGGAATAAAACACGAGCTCGAATTATGAGCGTCTGCTGCTGTCGATCTGTTGTCGTACAGACGCTGAAATATACCAGTGTTTAAATAAATGTTCAGAACAAACGCATCAGCGGCCCCCGAGATCTTCATCACCATCCGTGTGCGGGTGAAAAATTTAACATTTGTCGACAAAGGTCCCCCAGCAGAAACGTGTAACTGCCCCATATGCATCCGGAAAAGCTAAACATATTGATTTTATCCGAGGCTTGGGCAACATCATCATGTTTAACATTTACCTACGTCAGCTATCTTGCCCCGGCCGTCATTTTGTTCGAGGAAGCTTTCGTTCTCGACGCCTTCACCAAAGTTAAAATTTGATCCACCTGTGACTAGCTCGAAATCGAAAGTCCCACGAAACGTTTTGCTGGATATTCCAACAGACTAGTTTTAAGCAGTACCCTTTAAGTGGTTCACGCCTAATACCATGCTTAAACGCAGGGCCGTACCCAGAAAAAAATTTCGGGGGGAGGGTTTTCGGGGACAACGGCGGCCATTTTGAAAGTGTATATTGTCTTATTTTCGCCTATGAATCATGTGCATCGGTGGCATATAATGGAGAGTTACAGCAAACCGGAGAGCCGGTCCCGGTTTGGTGCCCGGTAGCCGACCGGCGCCAGCGCGTGCGCAGAGGTGGAGATTAAAATCGGCTGGCTGCAAGTGCACCGACCAGGGCCGTACCCAGAAAAAAATTTCGGGGGGGGGGGGGGGGGGGGGGGTCAGAACCCCCCCCCCCCCCCCCCTGGTTACGGCCCTGCTCAAACGGATCAAACGGAGCGGGCACGTGAACGGTGTGACGTCGCCGCGTCGTCTGCTGCATGATGCCGCTTTGGCATTTTTTTTTTTTTTTTAAGTTACGTCCTTACGTGGCACAGAACTTAGCGTAAATTATTTAAAATGTTTCATTATTATGTCAAAAACTATTGTCGTTCCGTACATGCCCACAACATTGAAATACAGCGATTTTTCCACGTTCCCCATGCATTTCTGACCGGAGTTGGAACCTCCAGGAGTTCGCCGCTAGTCGCCGAGAGATGGCGTTCTAGATTGCGGTACTCTGCACTCGGTGCAGACGTGCGACACTCCGTGCGACACTCCGCGAGTGCGATGCATTCTGGGAGAGAACTCGAACGGTTTCACTGCGCTGTACCGTTACAGCGTGTCGAAGCAATTTACGCAAAATGTAATCGGTGCAAATTACGATGTGTGCAAAGTATACGTTTAGGGCACCTGGACTAGACTTGCAGCGATCGCGGTGATTAATAAAAACGAATTTTTGATGCCTAACTGAAAGGAAGCCAGTTTGACTACGCCACCGCTGTCGCAAAGCAACGAGGGAGCTTTAGTTTTTCTGCACGTGCGACAACCTCGCTGGAGCTCTGCGCGTGTGGAGCATGAGGCGGCACGATCCATCTTGTGCACTGCTGCCTGCCTCCTGCGAACTAAAGTTATGGCGGCGTCACGCATGCGCCGAACGCTTGGTGAGATCGGTCTATTTCAGCGTGCTGTCCGAATTCCAGCCTGAAGCAAAAAAAAAGGAAAAAGAGAAAAACGCGGAGAGAAATGTTTGAGGTGGCAGAGAGGAGAACGCGGTGAAAATAAAAACAGGAACTGAGAAGATGGGGAAGGAAGGTGGGAGAGGGCATGAAAGCGCCGTGACGCCCTGGAAAAAAAGCGCCCCCTCGCTCCGTGCTGCGTTCTTTATGTTTGGGTTGCCAGACTTTCGTGTACTCTGATGCAACCAAAATGGTACGGGTTGCCAATTTTTGGTGCCGAAAACTTTGCTTCAAGTTTCGTTAAAAAGAGATAAGAATAAACCTCAATGAAAACGCTATCTACGAATATGTGAACTTTAATTAAGCTTGCTTTTGAATTAAGTGATCATAATTTTATCTATGTATAGATGCACAGTTGTAGGGTTTCACCAGTATGGGCGGTAGTTTTCGCCACCTAGGGTAGGACAATCCCGGAGGCCATGGTTTACATAATTTTGTATTTTCCGTCATGCAGCCCCCTCCCCTCCACCCCGTTTACCTCCAGGTATTTGTAATTAGGCTCTTTCGACTTCCTTGTTTGGGTGTCCACAGGGGCAGAAAGTGCAGCCCGTGGACAGGGCGCTCCGTACAACATCAATCCGCAACACTCAAGCGGCACCCCCGCTCCATTTCAACATCGTCATGCGTGTTGTATATCACTCCATAATCACCCTTACTATTTCAATACCTTTTTTTTTTTTTTTTTTCTTTTTTTGTGTTGCAGGCATTTCGTATGACCTTCGGTCTCGTGAGTATACTATTACCAGAGAGAGGAAGCAAACATGAAAAGTAAAAAAAACGAGAACTGGGCAGAAAGCCAAAATAATATAACTTACTATTAGCATTCTTTAATTTCTCATATCGCAAATGCCGCGGCGTTCCTGTGTCTTGACTAAAGCAGAGTAGTTTGTGTCTGTATGCGGCCAGATGTTCATAGCCAACGTTACTAGGAGCTAGGAGGGGAGGAAAGGGGGGGGGGGGGGGGGGGGGCAGTTTTGGAACTCGAGCGGCATTTACTGGAAAAGGAGCGCGGGCCGCTGCGGTAGCGGGCGAAACAGTGGCGCTGTCGTCGCCACGAGTTCGGATCTCCCAGCGTCTACTACACTCGCATCCTTTGCATGGTCTGCTGCGGGCTCCGCCAGATCCGCTGCGAATCCTCCGCTAGCGTGCATCGGTCTGGGAATGATCTCGAGCTGTGAATGCAACTGAGTACTGCTGACCGCTATCATACAAGATGATCCCAACACATGCGGCTACGCGGCGAAAGGCGCGCGCAGTTCTTGGCAGAAGTCTTGATCAGATTAAGATCAGAATCGATTACTGTTCCATCTGCTTTCGTCCTGGATCAGGTAATCGAGTTTATCGAGGTTCAGCAAGGTTTATCGAGTAATATTCCCATAGGCCGTCTGGCGCACCGCTCCAACGATCTAAATTTGAAGTTGGTGCATCTTGCAACTCAAGAACGAAGGGCAAGGGAGGGGCGGGCCGGGGAGGAGGAAGCAGACGGAACGCTGGAGAAGTGAGGGGGAAACCTCCTCCTTCTCTCTTTAGCGTTCTGTCTGCTTCATCCTCACCGGCCCGTCTCACCCTCGCCCATCGTTCTTGAGTTGCAGTCTAGCGTGCGTAATCCCGTCAATGTCATTTAGCATGCTGAATGACTTATAATAATTTATTCTTTTTTTTTTTTTGTGCGTTGTGATTAGTGGTTTCCGCCCCGCAAACAGACTGGACGGAATTAATTGTGTCAGCTCTTGGGGTAACGAAATGGGGCTTGCAAAGTTCGAGAACTTATTGCGTCGTCTGCTTCCGAAGATTGCAGCGCCGCTAGCGGAGCCACCGGCGCCATTCGTCGCCGCTGCCAATGGTTTCCAGAAGTTTCTATTATTAGCGAAGCTGTATAATATTTAATAATGTGTCTGATTGGAAGTGCTCAGCTGCGTTCGCACTGTGTCGTGCATAGTCGCTCAGCGCACTGTGTTAGGTTGCTAGACTTTTGTGTACATTAGTGCAGATGATCTCAATTGTTGCCACGTTTCCATAGCTCCAACATTTTTTGGTAGTGGCATTGAAAGAAGATATCAAGAAAAATCGTCATGTAAAACTTCCTTACTTATAATTGACCTTTAATTATGTTACTCCTGATTTAAGCGACCATAATTTTATAGATGAATAGACGCGCGGTTCTAAGCTTGCACCAGTTTGGGTGGTAGGTTTCGCCACCTAGTATGGGCAAACCCGGGGGTCATGTCTATCTCATTGTATTCCATATTTCTCGTAATGAAACCCCCACTTGCATCTCAGTATGTGTCATTAGGCCCGTTCAATTTGCCTGTGCCGGTGTTCAGAGGCACAAGAAGTACAGCCCGAGTTGAAAGGGGGGGAGGGGGGTTCCAGTTTGTTACACTTACCACTAAGCTCGTTAGACCACAAACTACAGGCAGGCTGGGCACGAGCCAAGAGCTACTGAGAGTACTTATTACTGGAGGGAGAAAGCAAATATCAAGGAAACATTCGGAAAATTGACAGAAAGTGAAAACGATATATACTATAACCTTTCTATCGTGTCCACTGGCCACCAACGCTGTACATCTAGGAAACAGAGTTGCCAAACTTTCCTGCGTTTAAACCAAATGTTTTTCCTGGTCCGTGAGTGCCGTGGCCAGATTTTCATTCGCAACCTGGAAACTCTGGTGATCAGGCTACTCATGTGTTAGCACCGGTTAGCACGGTCAACAGCTTTATTTCAGGATTCGAGTCGCGGGAGCTCGAACTCCGGGCTGGTTCTCCGTACGTGCAAGCAAGTGAATCATGCGCGTGAAGATAAAATTGGCAGAGTGACACAAGCAGACTCCGCAGCTATGGCATTTCGGAAGTGTGCGGGAGACTTCAGTGCCTCTGAACACTGTCCCTCAAATAAACAACAACGACGCGAGCTTTTTTTTTTTCTTAAAAAAAAAAGAAAGCGCAACAGGCAAGAAGACACACACACACGCACACACATATATATATATATATATATATATATTTCGAGGTTAGGAAACTTTGTGATCGAGTGTAAGTGGGTCATTATTTTCTAAGTGCTCTTTTATTCCTTGCTCCCTGTAGTTTCGTCAGCGGTGAGGTTTCTTATCAACTTTTACGTTCGTTTTATGTTGCTAGGGCAGTCTTATCAAATCATACTATATTAGACGCTTATGTATAAGAGGCACAGCCGCGGTGTTCACATCACGACCCCCTTTAGCTGCTGACAGCCACACAGCTCCTGTAGCGCGATAAATACGTACGGTGATCACACCACGCCTTCTTTATCTGCTAACAGTCGCGCAGCTCCTGTAGCACGATACGGTGTTCACATCACGACCCTCTTTATCTGCTAAAGGTTCTGTTACACTCCGACGTTGAGCGCAGCGTAGCGCAGAACGCACGCCTTTCATTTGGATATTTGCGACAAATCAGCATCTGTGTGCGTTGCGCTACACGGCGTTTGGTACACAAACGCGCCAGGTGCGCATCCACTATTGGCCCTCTCTTCCCCCCCCCCCCCTATCTCATTCACAACGCTTACACACACACACACACACACATACGCTCGACGTCTGAGTATACACAAACACACTGTCTCCAGAGAAGCCGCGGTTTGCCCACACTAGGTATGGGCACTGCGCGTGCGCAGAAACCGAATTCGGGAGGAGTGAAGCGTCTGCGCATGCGCAGTACCGACAGCAGCGCCACCGTAGTGGCGTGACGTCAGTGAGTATGGTGTCAGAAGACTACCCAATCAATATTTTGTTACCGCGTCACGTGCATTTTAATAAGGTCAAAAAATGCCGCTGCCTGAACTGGGAAGGAAGAATTATTATAGAGGAGGAGAGCTCTCAAAAATCACATAACTGTGCAACTTTTTTTTTTTACAAAAAATTGGTATCATATTTTCTGTATGTTTTTAGTATTGTGTGTGTGTGCCTTCGACGACCCACGACTGATTGATTATCTTTGGTAATTGTATCTAACCCACGAAAAAAAAAAAAAAAAAAAACCGGCACGTGTCTAAGTAGAAGAGAGTGAGAGCGACTCAAACTGGCCGGTTCTCAATCGGCGGTTTTCAGGCGGAAAGAACACGCATTCGGAGCCGCAAATTGTGTTCGGAGTAGTTGGGCTCTCTCATACGTACAAATAAAATCTAGGCGAGCTTAAATACCCTATCAGTGTCCCTTTAACAGCCGCACAGCCCTAGAGTTATTATGTACGCTAGAGGTTTGAACTCGCGCTAGTGTCTATGCGACTTCCGGGAGGCAAATTGAAGCAGACAGCAACCACTTCAGTCTACTTTTGGAGTGCTCCTGTGCATTCCTATGGGAAAACGCACGTGCATTTTGTCTCTTCGAAGGAAATTAACAGACAACTTTTGTTATTTGGGCTGTACCGAATAGTATGTACCTTTATTAACATTGTAAAAGTGTAATTGCTTTAGTTAATGTGAAGGTCAACGTAAACGACAACCGTAAATCCAAAGGCGCGACATGCGCAGGGTTTCGGTTTCATCTTTCTTTTCGCTCAGTGATGAATTTAAAGTGAGCGACGCGGCTGTGGCTCGAGCGAGTCATGGAGAAAGAAGAAAAGAGAGGGGCACGCGCGAGGGTCGTGAAGAACGTCGATCGGGCAACGATTTGATCTGTACTGTAAATAGACGTTTCTTATTATTTTTCTCTCCTTGATGGAGTCCTGTCAGTCATTTTTATGACCACCAACATCCGCGGACCATCGACGTTCTCAGTCATCGGGTCCCTGACGCAATCGTAAGAAAAGAACGAACCTTCACTGTTACAGTCTTTTTCTTTACCACTGAACGACGTTAAACTTCGCTATATTTCAGGCCCAGACCGATTTT